>NC_086449.1:29808539-29828539 GCF_028390025.1 Pseudophryne corroboree | reverse complement strand
TTAGGAACTTGTTTTTAATTCTCAATAACTTATCTGTAACTGCGTGATACACTTACACATCTTTCACAGTATTTGAAATTTCATTGTATTTTTGTAAAAGCTCGGTTTATATATACATATTATATATATATATATATATATATATATATATATATATATACATACACACTGTATGTAAACTGGTAAACAGAATCCAAATACAATCCATGTATCCATATCCATATGTTTTTTTACAGCACAGCTAATGGACAAACATACCTTTAGATCCAATACTGTACCTTTGTTTTGTTTTTTTCATTGTGTAATTCCCAGATCCAATTTTCTTTAATGTATAGGGCGGTCTTCAGTATGCCGACTGTCGGGATCCCGGCGCACAGTATACCGGCGCCGGAATCCCGACAGCCAGCATACCGACAGTTTTTCTCCCTCGTGGGGGTCCACGACCCCCCTGGAGGGAGAATAAATACCATGCCAGCAGCGTGGCGAGCGCAGCGTGGCGAGCGCAGCATGCCCGCAAGGGGCTCATTTGCGCTCGCCACGCTGTCGGTATGCCGGCGGTCGGGCTCCCGGCGCCGGTATGCTGGTCGCCGGGAGCCCGACCGCCGGCATACCATACTAAACCCAATGTATATACCCCAAGCTTTAATATATATATTTGTCTCAGCATTTTGTATGTTGTGCTTTGGTAAACCTGCTGATATTTGTATATGTTATTTTTTGTGCTTAGTTACTTTTATATATATTTAAATCTCAGCTTTCGTTTAATTTGTACGACATAATCTAATTTAATGCTGTATTTTATGCTGTACAAACCCTTAGAATCTATCCACTCACCCTACTGGACTTGTAACACATTGGCTTGCAAATGATCTGGCTATAGCATATTGTAATTAAAAATGATTATTTGTAATTTTCTTTCTTTATTTTTAAATAAAATGAGCATTTACAGTATGTTGGCTTTTACTACAGAAGAATAACATGTCACTGACGGTTTGGTTCATAGTATTTTGGGCTTCAGAAATTGATGTTACTGTGTGAACATGATAATCCCTTAGAGGATTAGCGTACGGTCGTTTTCTTTACATTGTGCATCTTATTTGCATCGTAGGTACAGCCAGACACCACTGAAAGTGCACTACAGATTCCCAGTCATTACGTTTTACACGCATGCAAATAGGCAGCCGCTGCGCTGTAACAGTTCGTATACAGATTCAGACTCATACGCACACAGATGTACAAATGTCACACATCAAAAAAATAGTTTAGGAGGTTTAAAGGATACGATTTTGACTGGTCCTTGAAAGGGGCAGAGCGTCACGCAAAAGCTGACATTTCTGGTTTGGCCGCTGTGAGATTTGGGTGGATCGGGGCGGAGTTCGGTAGAACAGGTGCACAATGATTTTGTGCGTAAATGCTGGGAGATATATTTTGAATATTAAGGGAGACATGTACTAAGCAGTGATGAGTGGAGAAGTGAGACTGTGGAGACGTTGGGGGTAATTCCAAGTTGATCGCAGCAGGAAATTTTTTAGCAGTTGGGCAAAACCATGTGCACTGCAGGGGAGGCAGATATAACATGTGCAGAGAGAGTTGGATTTGGGTGGGTTATTTTATTTCTGTGCAGGGTAAATACTGGCTGCTTTACTTTTACACTGCAATTTAGATTGCAGATTTAACTCACCACACCCAAATCTAACTCTCTCTGCACATGTTATATCTGCCCCCCCTGCAGTGCACGTGGTTTTGCCCAACTGCTAAAAAATGTCCTGCTGCGATCAACTTGGAATTACCCCCCTTGCCCCTGACAACCAATCAGCTGCTCTGTGTATGTTTATAGTATGCAAATTGTAAATGTTACGTCAATGCTGATTGGTTGCCATGGGCAACTTCTCCACTTGCTCACTTCTCCACTTTTATCACTGCTTGGTACATGTCCCCCTGACATTCATACCATCATGAGGCTGTTACTGATGACTTTATATTATTGGGGTCACATGTGCTTGAACATAGAAAATTAAACCTAAAAAACACCAAAAACACGTGTCGACCTTTTCCTTGTTGACCATTTCCATGTTGACCTTTTGACTGTGTTGATGTTTTGCACCTGTCGACCTTTTCAAGTGTTTTTTCATGTCACCCTAATGACCCTCTCGACCTACTGCAAGGTATTTCTGTTTACGGTTAATTAAACCGAAGGTGGAATTGGCAGTCTTTTGCAGGTAAACAGGATATCCACTGTGGATAGCTGACCCAGTACAGTTGATGGCTACGTTGACTGCATCCTACACTCTGGACGGGGAAAATATAGGGGTAACTATGGTGGAAAAAGATTTGGGGGTGCTTATAGATAATAGGCTTAATAACAGTACACAAAGTCAAAGTGTGCAAAGAAGGCAAGAAAGGTGCTTGCGTGCATTAAACGGGAATTGAGACTAGGGACGAGGATGTAATCCTGCCGCTGTATAAAGCATTGGTACGTCCGCACTTGGAATATTGTGTTCAGTTCTGGGCACCGTATTATAACAAAGATATCGGGGAACTAGAAAGAGTGCAAAGAAGAGCTACTAAACTGATAAAAGGGTTAGAGTCTCTGGAGTACGAGGAAAGGCTCTCTAGGTTAAACATGTATACACTAGAAAAGAGGCGTCTAAGAGGAGACATTGGCCCTCATTCCGAGTTGTTCGCTCGCAAGTGAATTTTAGCAGATTTGCTCATGCTAAGCCGCCGCCTACTGGGAGTGAATCTTAGCATCTTAAAATTGCGAACGATGTATTCGCAATATTGCGATTACACACCTCGTAGCAGTTTCTGAGTAGCTTCAGACTTACTCGGCATCTGCGATCAGTTCACTGCTTGTCGTTCCTGGTTTGACGTCACAAACACACCCAGCGTTCACCCAGACACTCCCCCGTTTCTCCGGCCACTCCTGCGTTTTTTCCGGAAACGGTAGCGTTTTTTCCCACACGCCCATAAAACGGCCTGTTTCCGCCCAGTAATACCCATTTCCTGTCAATCACATTACGATCACCAGAACAATGAAAATGCCATGAGTAAAATTCCTAAGTGCATAGCAAATTTACTTGGCGCAGTCGCAGTGCGGACATTGCGCATGTGCATTAAGCGGAAAATCGCTGCGATGCGAAGATTTTTACCGAGCGAACAACTCGGAATGAGGGCCATTATTAATATCTTCAAATATGTAAAGGGTAATTACTAGAGATGTGCAGCGGGCATTTTTCGTGTTTTGTGTTTTGGTTTTGGATTCGGGTCCGCGGTCGTGTTTTGGATTTGGATGCGTTTTGGCAAAACCACCCTTTCGGGTTTTGGATTCGGATGTGTTTTGGATTCGGGTGTTTTTTGAAAAAAACACAAAAACAGCTAAAATCATAGAATTTGGGGGTAATTTTGATCCTATAGTATTATTAACCTCAATAACCATAATTTCCACTCATTTCCAGTCTATTCTGAACACCTCACACCTCACAATATTATTTTTAGTCCTAAAATTTGCACCGAGGTCACTGGATGACTAAGCTAAGCGACCCAAGTGGGCGGCACAAACACCTGGCCCATTTAGGAGTGGCACTGCAGTGTCAGACAGGATGGCACTTAAAAATATAGTCCCCAAACAGCACATGATGCAAAGAAAAAAAGAGGTGTACCAAGGTCGCTGGATGGCGGTTGCTGGATGGCTAAGCTAAGCGACACAAACACCTGGCCCATCTAGAATTAGACTCCAGTATCATGTGAATTATAAGGCAATATCACTGGAATTATTCGTTTAATCAATGGAATTATTGGTCCAAATCACTGGAAGAAAATGACAAAATCACTAGAATTAAATGGCAGTAATGTCGGGAATTATATCAAATGGCAGTACCACTGGACATATACGGAAGTGTCAGACAGGATGGCACTTTTAAAAAAATAGTCCCCAAACAGCACATCATGCCAAGAAGTAGCTGTCCCATATGTACCAAGAAGTAAGAGGGCAATGAGGTAGCTCTATGACTAAGCTAAGCGACACAAGTGTGCGGCACAAACACCTGGCCCATCTTGGAGTGGCACTGCAGTGTCTGACAGGATGGCACTTTTAAAAAACTAGGCCCCAAACAGCACATGATGCAAATAATAAAAAAAAGAGGTGCAAGATGGAATTGTCCTTGGGCCCTCCCACCCACCCTTATGTTGTATAAACAGGACATGCACACTTTAACCAACCCATCATTTCAGCGACAGGGTCTGCCACACGACTGTGACTGAAATGATTGGTTTGTTTGGACCCCCACAAAAAAAGAAGAAATGAATCACCCCACCAAAAAAGAAGCAATTCATATCTGGGACTGGTGGAAACAGGCAATCCTGAGTACCTGGTACAGACTCCTCTGAGGAAGACACCTCCACAACCTCCAAAACATTTTGTTCTGACATGACATTGACCAGTGATACTGAGCACTGATGATACCACTGAGCAGAGATACAGAGCACTGATACTACTGAGAACTGACACTGAGCAGCACGATGCAGCACAACACACTGAGCACTGACCAGTGATACTGAGCACTGATGATACTACTGAGCACTGATACTGAGCACTGATGATACTACTGAGAACTGACACTGAGCAGCACGATGCAGCACAAGACACTGAGCACTGACCAGTGATACTGAGCACTGATGATACTACTGAGCAGTGATACTGAGCACTGATGATACTACTGAGCAGTGATACTGAGAACTGACACTAAGCAGCACGATGCAGCACAACACACTGAGCACTGACCAGTGATACTGAGCACTGATGATACTACTGAGCACTGATACTGAGCACTGATGATACTACTGAGAACTGACACTAAGCAGCACGATGCAGCACAAGACACTGAGCACTGACCAGTGATACTGAGCACTGATGATACTACTGACCACTGATACTGAGCACTGATGATACTACTGAGCAGTGATACTGAGCACTGATGATACTACTGACCAGTGATACTGAGAACTGACACTGAGCAGCACAAGACACTGAGCACTGACCAGTAATACTGAGCACTGATGATACTACTGAGCAGTGATACTGAGAACTGACACCGAGCAGCACGATGCAGCACAAGACACTGAGCACTGACCAGTGATACTGAGCACTGAGCAGTGATACTGAGCACTGATGATACTACTGAGCAGTGATACTGAGCACTGATGACACTACTGAGCAGTGATACTGAGAACTGACACTGAGCAGCACGATGCAGTACAAGACAGTGAGCACTGACCAGTAATACTGAGCACTGATGATACTACTGAGCAGTGATACTGAGCACTGATGATACTACTGAGCAGTGATACTGAGCACTGATGATACTACTGAGCAGTGATACTGAGAACTGACACTGAGCAGCACGATGCAGTACAAGACAGTGAGCACTGACCAGTAATACTGAGCACTGATGATACTACTGAGCAGTGATACTGAGCACTGATGATACTACTGAGCAGTGATACTGAGCACTGATGATACTACTGAGCAGTGATACTGAGAACTGACACTGAGCAGCACGATGCAGCACAACCCATGAGCACTGACCAGTGATACTGAGCACTGATGATACTACTGAGCAGTGATACTGAGCACTGATGATACTACTGAGCAGTGATACTGAGCACTGATGATACAACTGAGAACTGACACTGAGCAGCACAAGACACTGTACTAGTATTAGTATTAGTGAGCAGCACAAAAGTACTCTGGAGTTGTCACCCCCCAGATACCACTGTGACTGGAATGATGATGACCGATGCACAGTCACAGGACACTACTACCACAGCACCCTACAGCAGCAAGATGCAGCACAATGATACTGAGAACTGACACTGAGAGAACATAGCCACATCCTCTCTGTACTCTCTACAATGCCCGAGTGAAAATGGAATCCGAATCCCGCGAGAATCCGACAGCGGGATGATGACGTTTTGCCTCGTTCGGGTTTTCCGAGTCAGGCGGGAATAACCAAGCCGGGCTCGGAACCGTGTTTGACACGTGGAGTTCGGTAGGGTTCGGTTCTCGGCGAACCGAACCCGCTCATCTCTAGTAATTACAAGGAGCTAGCAGCGGATTTGTTTATCAAAAGAACTCTATATAGGACGCGTGGGCACTTGCTTAGGTTAGAGGAGAAGAAATTCTGTACACAACATAGGAAAGGGTTCTTCACTGTAAGGGCAATAAAGATTTGGAACTCCCTGCCGGAGAGGGTAATAATGGCAGACTCTGTAAATGTATTTAAAAGCGGATTGGACAAATTCCTAACTGGTAAATGTATCCAGGGCTATATCATATAACATATGGACATTACATTATCTGGGAGTGGTAAGAATCATTGTTTTCATTTGATACTAAGCCATTACTTCAGCAGGCACATAATAATATGTATAGATTAACACAGAATACAGGTTGAACCCGATGGGCAGTTTGCCTCTTTTCAACCTCACTGACTATGTAACTATGTAACTTAGAGCAACAGTAAGACTGTCACGGTATCATTTTATTTGTTTTTATATTTTTTCAACAGGTCAGCCATTATTCCACAAGCTCCTTTCTGAGTCACAAGTTGCAATTTCCCTCCTTCTTCCGGACTGTCCCTAGTGATGCATTCCAGTCTGTAGGACTTGCAAAGCTTGTGTTGCACTTCCGATGGTCTTGGATCGGCCTACTGGCCGTGGACAATGACTATGGACAGCAGGGAATTCAGGTAGTCAGGCAAGAGATCATCAAGGCTGGAGCATGTGTGGCCTTCATGGAGAATATTTTAACTAGCAAGCAAGATCGCAACGCTCCACACATAGTTAAAGTCATTAAGGAATCGTCAGCTAGAACTGTGGTTGTCTTCTCCACTGGACTTGATTTGCTCCCTATCCTGAATGAAATAGTGAAACAGAACATTAAGGGCATATTATTTGTGGCTAGTGAAGGGTGGTCTACAACTACTCTACAACATATGGAACGCTTCTCTCATCTGCTGTTTGGCACAGTCGGTTTAGCTTATTACAGTGGGTTGATTCCGGGATTTGGAGAATTTCTTAATAAGATCCATCCTAACATGACTCTAGGAGGAAATTTGGTGAAGTCATTTTGGGAGGAAGCTTTCAATTGCAAATTTCCAACTGAAAAAAACTTGTCAATCCAAGACAAAGTGTGTACAGGAGAAGAGAATCTAGCCAGTATCCGGAACAGTTATAATGACGTCTCCAATTTAAGGGTTTCCTATAATATCTACACTGCCGTTTACGTTGTAGCAAATGCTTTGAAGGATCTCAGAGAAGGGAACAAAGGGGAAGGTCCAGTTTCTCATATATGGAACTTCAGTCCATGGCAGGTGAGAAACTAAATTATTAAATCATTCTGACAAAGTATTGTTCACATAATATAACTGACACACAGAGCTTTAAATACTGTATAAAGAGTAGTTAGAACTTTTAATATTGCTTTGTACATTTTGCAAAGAGGATACTCAAAAATGCTGCACACGTTCACCAAGAAATACTGTATATAGTGGCAGAGGATGCCATTGGTACAGGTTCAGTATGTTTGACCGCTGGACAGCCAGGATCCCAATGTTTGAAATCCCAACAGAGGCGAGGTAAGTATGTTACCCCCTTCCCTACACTAACCCTCCCTTCTCGCAGCCTAACCCTAATCTCCACACTTAGCGCCTACCCCTTACCTCCCACCTGTGGAGCCTATTACTAACTAGCCCTTCCCCACAGCCTAACCCCCTTAGTGCCTAAACCTAACCTCCTCCCAGTGATGCCTAACTCTAACCCCCTACCCCACATCCCAACCTCAACCTCCTTTCTCCCCCGCAGCCTAACCCTAGCCCCTCCTGGGAGGTGCCTAAACCTAACCTACAGGGGGCATTACTACTGGAGGCACTACTAATGGGGGTATTGCATAGGGGGCACCACTACTAGGTGCACTGCATAAGGGGCACTACCACTGTGGGCATTGCATAAGAGGCACTGCCCCTACAGTGGGGCATTGCATAAGGGGCACTACTGCTGTGGGTATTATGTGTATTAGTGGCAGTACTACTGTGGGCATTATGAGTATATGAGGCACTAATGTGTGTCATAACATGAAGGGACACTACTATGTGGTGTAATGTGAATTAGAGTGTGCTACTTTGCGGTGTCATTTAAATTGGGGATACTATTGTATGACCATGTCCCTTTATTTTGAGGCCACACCCCTTTTAGATTACACCCAGTCCCTTTATTTGATAGGCACCTAAGAGGGGGGGTGAGTTCCACCATCTCTCTAGGACCACTTTAAGTACTGTGGACCACAAAATGTGTTTTGCGGATAAGAAGAATCGAGCTACACCCAATTTAGAAGTAGGAAACAAAGCATGGCTCTCCATTCATAATCTGCTATGAAGCTTGCTCCCAGATGTGATCCTTTCTGTAATTAATTCTGTGATTCATAAGCTCCAGTTCGCTCCATCTCTTAGTATTTACTGGGTGCAATTCATTTGTAGCTCCGTTGTGGCACAATGGCTGCTGGTGCTAGTATTTCACCTCGCACCCCCCTCCCCCTTCCCCCGGGGGTGGCAAGTGAAATGCGAGAAAAGTGACCCATTTGAGCACTTAAATGGAACTTTTCACATCGCACTTATTAGTTTGGTTGGGTTTAGCCGCTTTATGCGGCTAAACAGACCTCTCTAGGTGCTATCAGTGCAATAAGAGTGATCAATTGAATTTCGCCCCGCAATCTTTTGTCACTTTAGACAGGAGATCGGGCGCGATATAACAATTAAATATTACCCCTAATGTATCGTGACTCAAACCGATGGTTATCTAGTCTCAAACCCAAAACAAGACCCAACTGGGGTGAGGTAAAAATAATCCTTGTATCTTGAATCTCATGAGGAATGCTTTCATTTTTGATTGATTAAAGGTATTTGATCCACAAGAATCAGATTGAATTAATACAGTACTTCAAATGTACATTCTGTAGACTTTGTTTAAAAAAAAGCAACTCATCTTCGATTTCCCAAAATCCTACATTGGGTGTTCCGGGTCCATCCTTAAGAGGGGGGTACTGTTACGCATCATACCGCGATTCGCACATGTCAGGCTCAATGTGCAGGTACTCTTTCACAGCAAGTAGACAGGTCTTCATCTTCACTATAAGAGTGAACTCCACTCAGGTTATCAGAATAACAAATGAGCAACCTTTTTTGTCCAGCGAGTGGACTATCCATACTGTGCCAGATCTTCAGGTGTTTTGCCTTTCATCAATCCGGCAAAGCACCTGATGCTTCAAACATCTCAGTGCCTTCGTCTTCTCATCACTTCTGAAGGTCACTGGTCTTCAGACATCCTCAGTGCCTCATATTTTCGTCTCTCTTACATATTAATCTTCTGGCCACTTCTGTTGTTCACCCACATGGCTGTAATCTGCCCCAATATGGGGAAACTCCACTAAACCATCACTGACTGAAGTGTTACCAGTTGTTCATGGGAGTCCGGTGGCCACGTACCTAGTATTCCACAATTTCAGAAATGGCAAGGATCTGTGAGGCCGTTCCTTACCCAATTTTTTTCCTAACTACTGTTGATTGTGTCCACCTACTCACAGTTGTCTCATCCATCAAAACCAAAAACAAATAGATCTGAAACTATCTCAAACTACAACGATTACAACCGAAGCATGCAGTGTGGCCAAGACATATTGTACTATGTACGGAAATGTACAATATGCAAATAAAATGAAAAGTCTATTTCAGTAGATGCAATCTGGTAAACTAATCTCATGTTTTATTCATTTATCCTTCTGCAGCTTCTGCATTATATGAAGAGGGTGAGGGTAAAACTGAGTAGCAGGAGAGAACTTTACTTCGATGAGAATGGAGACCCGCCTGCACTCTATGACATTGTAAATTGGCAGCTGGGTCCAAGTGATGCCATACGGCAAGTCAAGGTCGGCAGTTACGACACCGCAGCTTCTCTAGGTCAAGTTTTCACCATCAACTCAAGTCTGTTGCTTTGGGCTACTGAAGACAAACAGGTATTTAGGTGGCAGAAAAAGATAACAATGAAATGGCAATCTATTACATTTTAGTACAGGAAATTATATTTCCTTTTAATTCATTCTAAAAATGCCAAATGCTGTTTGTATGTATCGCATTATTTCCATGTGCAAATCCAACAACATTACAGCGAGAGTATAGGTCAATATCACAACTACACATTGGGTCTGATTCAAGTCCCGACGCTCTGGTCCAGTACTTTGCGCATACGCTAGATCCATACTGCGACTCAGTGATTGACAGTCTGATGACATTTGGTGGCGAGGAGGGGGGCAGCGATAGTAGATGTTTCCAAAATAGGGCTGTGTCATCGCCATTGCAGGGGAGGGACAGGGCCAGGATCTCTGACCAAGGATGGAGATTTCCTAGCCTCTGGCGTGTGCGACCCCATGTGTTCTAAATAAAAATACACCTTACCTATATTGTGGTTCTCTGGGAAATGGAAAACCTCTGAAGAAACTGATCCTCATTGGGCAGACGGTGTCTTCAGTCAGTATTCACTATTCGTGGTCTGGAAGATACTACAGAGGTTCAACCAATCTCATACTCCCTGTGTCATCAGCCTCTGTTCCACTTTGCTTCTCCAGCCTCCTACCCCGTGTTTTTCCAGCCTCCTGCCCCATTTCTTTACTGCCCTGTCACTCCAGCCTCCTGCCCCCTGTGTTTCTGCTGCCTCCTTCCCCATGTTGCTACTTCCTGTCACTCCAGCCTCCTGCCCACTGTGTCTCTCCAGCCTCCTTCCCCATGTCGCTACTTCCCTGTCACTCCAGCCTCCTGTGTCTCTCCATCCTCCTGTCCCATATATCAACTACCCTGTTACTCCAGCCACCTGCCCCCTGTTATTCCATCCTTTTGCTACCCGTCACTCCAGCCTCCTGTCTTTCTAACCTCTTGCTGCATGTAACTCCAGCCTGCTTTCTTTCTCGCTACCTGTTCCCTGTTAGTCAAGCCCCATGCTTTCCAGCCTCTTGCCCCATATCACTCCAGCCTCTAGACCCTTGTCCTAGTGGCTGTTGGCTGACCATAAAAAATGTCAGTGCAGAGCGTGCCTCTAACAGATTGTGGCACAGTGCTTGTGGGGTGACTGCAGTTGCACCCCATGCCTCAGCACCCTGAACAATAGCCAGGTCAGTCTGTCCCCTTGAGCCACCTCTGTCACTGTCACAAGAAAAGTTATGTGTGGTCACATTGTGGTTACCCAGTTTCCACCCCAAAATGCCCTTTTTCGGATCTGGCCAAGATCCACCAAACTTGGATAAAGCTATGCAAAAATTTGGAAATTGGTTTCTGTGCTAAAACAGATGAGTCTACCTCCTGAATAATTGAATTCATTCTATCATACACCTTCTCTTTATAAATAGTATAAACAATGCAAAGCCAGTTTTAACTTGTTCTAATTGAATAAAGCCTGCAACTAACAACTAGTAAATACAAGGCTATTAACCAAACTGCACCATCATACATCTCCTCACTCATCTCAAAATATCTCCCTACCAGACCTGCACAAGATCTGCGTCTCTCATCCACATGTATACCTTGCTCCCACTCAAAATTATAGGACTTTATCCAGGCTTCACCCACTCTATGGAATGCCTTCCCACGCACAATAAGACTCTCCTCTAGTCTCCAAACCTTTAAACGTTCCCTGAAAACTCGTCTCTTCAGACAAGCCTACCAAATTCCAGACCCACACACATAACCTTCAATGCTTCCCTATCCAGTTACATTCCCTCTGCACAGTCCCCATAACCTCACATTTTGTTTTCCAACAGTGCTGGGTGATCATATCATACAACCCATTAGAACCTAGCAATCTGGTGGACCATTATGTAACAGGTAGCATCTATCCTTGTGTATTAATGCCTATTTCCCTATAGATTGTAAGCTTGCGAGCGGGGCCTTCCTACCTCTATGTCTGTCTGTTATTACCCAGTTTTGTTCTATAACTATTGTTCTAATTGTAAAGCGCAATGGAATATGCTGCGCTATATAAGAAACTGCTAATAAATAATAAATAAATAGTAAATACTATAACTGGACTGGGTAAAGATCAGCGTTAGCTAATAACATACTAGAAGCTAACCTAGCCACACACTTCCCAGGTACCAGTGTCGGTTTGCACTGAGAGCTGCCCACCAGGATTCAGGAAGGCAGCTAGGAGAGGACAACCCACCTGCTGCTTCCAGTGTGTCCCCTGTCCACAGGGAGAGATCTCCAACCTTACAGGTAAGAGGTGTGATTGATATAAGGGGGGGGGGGGGGTGTAATAGCCAGTGAGATGCAGACATTGGCATGACTCCAGTGAGGCTGCCTGATTTTATTTTTATTCAAAAGTCACACTTTTTTCAAATGTTGCAGCTTTTTAAAAGAATGGTCAAGCTCGCCGGACTCTTACTGATGCCTGATTTTTGCAGGCTCTTACATTCCCCCCATTGTCTGTGTATCTTTGAATATGAAATAAATATGCACACACAAATGCCAAGATTTTAGATTTCATAGCAATTTCTAAAAGAGTATACATGGTGGCGTAGTGGCTAGCATTACTGCCGCAGAACACCCCATCTATCTGTGTGAAGCTTGTGTGTTCCACTGTGTTTACATGGGTTTCCTCTCAAGTTCCAAAAGCATACCTGTAGGTTATTTGGATTCAGACAACAAAATAACCCTACGCTTCAATGGGGCAGGGACAGAAAGGAATGGCATATATTCTCTGCACAACACTGCATGAAATGCACATAAGCACATTTTGTCATACCCCGGTGGCTAATGGGCTCTTTTGGGTGCAATGTGTATAGAATGGAAATACAGTACCTTGATGTACAGAAGGATGGTTCTCTTATGAAAATACTTTCCTGTTCTTCCTCACCCCAGCAGAGAGGCAAGGTCTTCCCCCTGGTAAACAAAGATAGGAATACAGATATGGCGCAAAAGAATAATACAGTTTATTCTGCAATCTTGAATTAGGCCAAATTCAACATCATATAAGTATTTGACTGACACTAACAAATAGTCACTACAATAAGCCATGTCTTTCAGCACATGGTTCCAGCAACTTCCCATGGCAAATACTGACACTGACACATCCCTTTTTTTAGCCCTGGCAAGCGCAGCTGCTAGACAGTATGTTGCATAGAAGGCAGAAACTTGGCCTGAGAATTGGAGACTTGCCCTATCTCTCTGTTCAGTCTAAAACACTTTTAAACAAGCTATTACTGTACTTGAGTTAAGACTTTTGGTAATATCTGCACTTCCCAAACTCTGCCATTACACTCCAGGTTTTAAGGATATCCATGTTTAAATCCAGATGGTTAAATCAAATTAA
Source organism: Pseudophryne corroboree (assembly GCF_028390025.1). Lineage (NCBI taxonomy): Eukaryota > Metazoa > Chordata > Amphibia > Anura > Myobatrachidae > Pseudophryne > Pseudophryne corroboree. The sequence continues at coordinate 29,815,129 of NC_086449.1, read as the reverse complement.
CTGAGGTCACCTGTGCTCAAGTATGGGTATTAGAGATGAGCGGGTTCGGTTCCTCGGAATCCGAACCCGCCCGAACTTCATGTTTTTTTTCACGGGTCCGAGCGACTCGGATCTTCCCGCCTTGCTCGGTTAACCCGAGCGCGCCCGAACGTCATCATGACGCTGTCGGATTCTCGCGAGGCTCGGATTCTATCGCGAGACTCGGATTCTATATAAGGAGCCGCGCGTCGCCGCCATTTTCACTCGTGCATTGAGATTGATAGGGAGAGGACGTGTCTGGCGTCCTCTCCATTAGAATAGAGATAGATTAGATAGAGAGAGAGAGATTGTGCAGAGTCGCAGACAGAGTTAGTTTACCACAGTCAGTGACCAGTGCAGTTGCTAGTTAACTTTTATTTAATATAATATATCCGTTCACTTCTCTCTGCTATATCCGTTCTCTGCCTGAAAAAAAAAACGATACACAGCACAGTCAGTCACACAGTGTGACTCAGTCTGTGTGCACTCAGCTCAGCCCAGTGTGCTGCACAGTCATCAATGTATAAATTAAAAGCTTATAATTAATTGTGGGGGAGACTGGGGAGCACTGCAGGTTGTTAGCAGGAGCCAGGAGTACAATTATATTAATTAACAGTGCACACTTTTGCTGCAGGAGTGGTGACCAGTGCCTGACCACCAGTATAGTATTGTTGTATACTACTAATATCTCTTTAAATATCAACCAGTCTATATTAGCAGCAGACACAGTACAGTGCGGTAGTTCACGGCTGTGGCTACCTCTGTGTCGGCACACGGCAGGCAGTCCGTCCGACCAGAATTGTATTATTTATTATTATATACCTACCACCTAACCGTGGTTTTTTTTTCATTCTTTATACCGTCATAGTGTCATCCTAATTGTTACGAGTATACTACTATCTCTTTATCAACCAGTGTACAGTGCGGTAGTTCACGGCTGTGGCTACCTCTGTGTCGGCACACGGCAGGCAGTCCGTCCGACCAGAATTGTATTATTTATTATTATATACCTACCACCTAACCGTGTTTTTTTTTTCATTCTTTATACCGTCATAGTGTCATCCTAATTGTTACGAGTATACTACTATCTCTTTATCAACCAGTGTACAGTGCGGTAGTTCACGGCTGTGGCTACCTCTGTGTCGGCACACGGCAGGCAGTCCGTCCGACCAGAATTGTATTATTTATTATTATATACCTACCACCTAACCGTGGTTTTTTTTTTCATTCTTTATACCGTCATAGTGTCATCCTAATTGTTACGAGTATACTACTATCTCTTTATCAACCAGTGTACAGTGCGGTAGTTCACGGCTGTGGCTACCTCTGTGTCGGCACACGGCAGGCAGTCCGTCCGACCAGAATTGTATTATTTATTATTATATACCTACCACCTAACCGTGGTTTTTTTTTCATTCTTTATACCGTCATAGTGTCATCCTAATTGTTACGAGTATACTACTATCTCTTTATCAACCAGTGTACAGTGCGGTAGTTCACGGCTGTGGCTACCTCTGTGTCGGCAGTCGGCAGGCAGTCCGTCCATCCATAATTGTATTATTATTATAATATATACCACCTAACCGTGGTTTTTTTATACCACCTAACCGTGGCAGTCCGTCCATAATTGTATACTAGTATCCAATCCATCCATCTCCATTGTTTACCTGAGGTGCCTTTTAGTTCTGCCTATAAAATATGGAGAACAAAAAAGTTGAGGTTCCAAAATTAGGGAAAGATCAAGATCCACTTCCACCTCGTGCTGAAGCTGCTGCCACTAGTCATGGCCGAGACGATGAAATGCCAGCAACGTCGTCTGCCAAGGCCGATGCCCAATGTCATAGTACAGAGCATGTCAAATCCAAAACACCAAATATCAGAAAAAAAAGGACTCCAAAACCTAAAATAAAATTGTCGGAGGAGAAGCGTAAACTTGCCAATATGCCATTTACCACACGGAGTGGCAAGGAACGGCTGAGGCCCTGGCCTATGTTCATGGCTAGTGGTTCAGCTTCACATGAGGATGGAAGCACTCAGCCTCTCGCTAGAAAACTGAAAAGACTCAAGCTGGCAAAAGCACCGCAAAGAACTGTGCGTTCTTTGAAATCCCAAATCCACAAGGAGAGTCCAATTGTGTCGTTTGCGATGCCTGACCTTCCCAACACTGGACGTGAAGAGCATGCGCCTTCCACTATTTGCATGCCCCCTGCAAGTGCTGGAAGGAGCACCCGCAGTCCAGTTCCTGATAGTCAGATTGAAGATGTCAGTGTTGAAGTACACCAGGATGAGGAGGATATGGGTGTTGCTGGCGCTGGGGAGGAAATTGACCAGGAGGATTCTGATGGTGAGGTGGTTTGTTTAAGTCAGGCACCCGGGGAGACACCTGTTGTCCGTGGGAGGAATATGGCCGTTGACATGCCAGGTGAAAATACCAAAAAAATCAGCTCTTCGGTGTGGAGGTATTTCACCAGAAATGCGGACAACAGGTGTCAAGCCGTGTGTTCCCTTTGTCAAGCTGTAATAAGTAGGGGTAAGGACGTTAACCACCTCGGAACATCCTCCCTTATACGTCACCTGCAGCGCATTCATAATAAGTCAGTGACAAGTTCAAAAACTTTGGGTGACAGCGGAAGCAGTCCACTGACCAGTAAATCCCTTCCTCTTGTAACCAAGCTCACGCAAACCACCCCACCAACTCCCTCAGTGTCAATTTCCTCCTTCCCCAGGAATGCCAATAGTCCTGCAGGCCATGTCACTGGCAAGTCTGACGAGTCCTCTCCTGCCTGGGATTCCTCCGATGCATCCTTGCGTGTAACGCCTACTGCTGCTGGCGCTGCTGTTGTTGCCGCTGGGAGTCGATGGTCATCCCAGAGGGGAAGTCGTAAGCCCACTTGTACTACTTCCAGTAAGCAATTGACTGTTCAACAGTCCTTTGCGAGGAAGATGAAATATCACAGCAGTCATCCTACTGCAAAGCGGATAACTGAGGCCTTGGCATCCTGGGTGGTGAGAAACGTGGTTCCGGTATCCATCATTACTGCAGAGCCAACTAGAGACTTGTTGGAGGTACTGTGTCCCCGGTACCAAATACCATCTAGGTTCCATTTCTCTAGGCAGGCGATACCGAAAATGTACACAGACCTCAGAAAAAGAGTCACCAGTGTCCTAAAAAATGCAGCTGTACCCAATGTCCACTTAACCACGGACATGTGGACAAGTGGAGCAGGGCAGGGTCAGGACTATATGACTGTGACAGCCCACTGGGTAGATGTATGGACTCCCGCCGCAAGAACAGCAGCGGCGGCACCAGTAGCAGCATCTCGCAAACGCCAACTCTTTCCTAGGCAGGCTACGCTTTGTATCACCGCTTTCCAGAATACGCACACAGCTGAAAACCTCTTACGGCAACTGAGGAAGATCATCGCGGAATGGCTTACCCCAATTGGACTCTCCTGTGGATTTGTGGCATCGGACAACGCCAGCAATATTGTGTGTGCATTAAATCTGGGCCAATTCCAGCACGTCCCATGTTTTGCACATACCTTGAATTTGGTGGTGCAGAATTTTTTAAAAAACGACAGGGCCGTGCAAGAGATGCTGTCGGTGGCCAGAAGAATTGCGGGACACTTTCGGCGTACAGGCACCACGTACAGAAAACTGGAGCACCACCAAAAACTACTGAACCTGCCCTGCCATCATCTGAAGCAAGAAGTGGTAACGAGGTGGAATTCAACCCTCTATATGCTTCAGAGGTTGGAGGAGCAGCAAAAGGCCATTCAAGCCTATACAATTGAGCACGATATAGTAGGTGGAATGCACCTGTCTCAAGTGCAGTGGAGAATGATTTCAACGTTGTGCAAGGTTCTGATGCCCTTTGAACTTGCCACACGTGAAGTCAGTTCAGACACTGCCAGCCTGAGTCAGGTCATTCCCCTCATCAGGCTTTTGCAGAAGAAGCTGGAGGCATTGAAGGAGGAGCTAACACGGAGCGATTCCGCTAGGCATGTGGGACTTGTGGATGCAGCCCTTAATTCGCTTAACAAGGATTCACGGGTGGTCAATCTGTTGAAATCAGAGCACTACATTTTGGCCACCGTGCTCGATCCTAGATTTAAAGCCTACCTTGGATCTCTCTTTCCGGCAGACACAGGTCTGCTGGGGTTGAAAGACCTGCTGGTGACAAAATTGTCAAGTCAAGCGGAACGCGACCTGTCAACATCTCCTCCTTCACATTCTCCCGCAACTGGGGGTGCGAGGAAAAGGCTCAGAATTCCGAGCCCACCCGCTGGCGGTGATGCAGGGCAGTCTGGAGCGACTGCTGATGCTGACATCTGGTCCGGACTGAAGGACCTGACAACGATTACGGACATGTCGTCTACTGTCACTGCATATGATTCTCTCAACATTGATAGAATGGTGGAGGATTATATGAGTGACCGCATCCAAGTAGGCACGTCACACAGTCCGTACTTATACTGGCAGGAAAAAGAGGCAATTTGGAGGCCCTTGCACAAACTGGCTTTATTCTACCTAAGTTGCCCTCCCACAAGTGTGTACTCCGAAAGAGTGTTTAGTGCCGCCGCTCACCTTGTCAGCAATCGGCGTACGAGGTTACATCCAGAAAATGTGGAGAAGATGATGTTCATTAAAATGAATTATAATCAATTCCTCCGCGGAGACATTGACCAGCAGCAATTGCCTCCACAAAGTACACAGGGAGCTGAGATGGTGGATTCCAGTGGGGACGAATTGATAATCTGTGAGGAGGGGGATGTACACGGTGATATATCGGAGGGTGAAGATGAGGTGGACATCTTGCCTCTGTAGAGCCAGTTTGTGCAAGGAGAGATTAATTGCTTCTTTTTTGGGGGGGGTCCAAACCAACCCGTCATATCAGTCACAGTCGTGTGGCAGACCCTGTCACTGAAATGATGGGTTGGTTAAAGTGTGCATGTCCTGTTTTGTTTATACAACATAAGGGTGGGTGGGAGGGCCCAAGGATAATTCCATCTTGCACCTCTTTTTTCTTTTCTTTTTCTTTGCATCATGTGCTGATTGGGGTGGGTTTTTTGGAAGGGACACCCTGCGTGACACTGCAGTGCCACTCCTAGATGGGCCCGGTGTTTGTGTCGGCCACTAGGGTCGCTAATCTTACTCACACAGCTACCTCATTGCGCCTCTTTTTTTCTTTGCGTCATGTGCTGTTTGGGGAGGGTTTTTTGGAAGGGACATCCTGCGTGACACTGCAGTGCCACTCCTAGATGTGCCCGGTGTTTGTGTCGGCCACTAGGGTCGCTAATCTTACTCACACAGTCAGCTACCTCATTGCGCCTCTTTTTTTCTTTGCGTCATGTGCTGTTTGGGGAGGGTTTTTTGGAAGGGCCATCCTGCGTGACACTGCAGTGCCACTCCTAGATGGGCCCGGTGTTTGTGTCGGCCACTAGGGTCGCTAATCTTACTCACACAGCTACCTCATTGCGCCTCTTTTTTTCTTTGCGTCATGTGCTGTTTGGGGAGGGTTTTTTGGAAGGGACATCCTGCGTGACACTGCAGTGCCACTCCTAGATGGGCCCGGTGTTTGTGTCGGCCACTAGGGTCGCTTATCTTACTCACACAGCGACCTCGGTGCAAATTTTAGGACTAAAAATAATATTGTGAGGTGTGAGGTATTCAGAATAGACTGAAAATGAGTGTAAATTATGGTTTTTGAGGTTAATAATACTTTGGGATCAAAATGACCCCCAAATTCTATGATTTAAGCTGTTTTTTAGTGTTTTTTGAAAAAAACACCCGAATCCAAAACACACCCGAATCCGACAAAAAAAATTCGGTGAGGTTTTGCCAAAACGCGTTCGATCCCAAAACACGGCCGCAGAACCGAACCCAAAACCAAAACACAAAACCCGAAAAATTTCAGGCGCTCATCTCTAATGGGTATACTTAAAACCTGGACTGTAATGGTAGAGTTTGAAAACTCTGATCTACTGTATATAAATACACACATAAATTATTATTATTATTATTATTATTATTATTATTATTATTACATTTCAGACTCTATTGATTGTGTCACATGTCCATGGAATGAGTGGCCAAATCCAGAAAAGTCCAAATGCCTTGAGAAACACATGGAGTTCCTCTCCTATGATGATCCTCTGGGAGCAACTTTAACCATCACATCCATCTTGTCCTTCTTCATTCCTAACCTAATTTTAAGACTTTTTAGGCAAAATAAGTCCACTCCTATAGTAAAAGCCAACAACTACTCTCTAAGTTGCCTTCTCCTTGTGTCATTGTCCTTATGTTTCCTCTGCCCTTTGGCTTTCATTGGCTACCCCCAACCTGAGAAATGTCTGCTCCGTCAAGCCACATTTGGACTGGTTTTTGCCCTCTGCATATCTTGCATTTTGGCTAAAACTATCATGGTGGTGTTTGCCTTTATGGCCACTAGGCCAGGCAGCAATCTGAGGAGATGGACTAATCCTCGGGTGTCCTACATGATCATTTTCGTCGGTTTCTTGTTACAGTTCCTCTTGTGCATCACATGGCTGTCAATCGCCCCTCCTTTCCCA
>NC_086449.1:29706039-29803539 GCF_028390025.1 Pseudophryne corroboree | reverse complement strand
GTGACCAGCCATGTGTGTCTAATAAGAAAACAGGCTGATAATCGATTTGAAAAAAAAAAAATAAGTAAAAAAATATATATACTTACATCCCCCGGTGATCAGTGTCCCTGGTATGCTCGCCACAGGTTACTATTCCAAAAAGTTGATGACATGGACCCAGGAGCTTATGGGAAAGGTCCTCTCCAAGAAGGGTAACTAGACGCTACCAGGCCAGCTCCAGGTCTACTAACACTCTGTGCGAGATCTTTTTAGTCAACCTGTCCATCCCCCCCACACACACACACACACACGCACACACACACACACACACACACACACACCAAAAAAATAAAATAAATATGCATCTGTGAATACGGGGGCAGCTCCAGAACAATATGATAGGGGGCACCATGATAGGTGATGGGGCCGTGCGCATTCCTGGATAAGAGGATGTGGCCTCTCGACAAAGGCGTGGACTCACAATTAAAAGTGTGGGCTCACGATTAAATGTAAGGGCTTTAGCGTGGAAACACAACCTATACATTAAAAAATTCTGTATTTTACTGTAAAATGTCTTCTAATGAGACTTGCAACGTTCAGCTTCCTTAAGATGACAAGTAGTGCATGTCTGTAACCGCTGGGTGGGGGGGGGAGGGTGCTGCTGGGCTGACCAATCAGCAGTGATCAGCAGCACGTGGACTACAATTGGGAGTAGTGACCTTTGCCAAGTGCAGTGGTAGCAGAGCATGATGTGTGGCTTCCAGCAGAAGTGTCCGCTCCATCAGCATGTAGCATGGTGTCTGTGTGATGCATTTCAGAGCAAAGGAACCTTTCTCAAGTACGGATGCCACTTCAAATAAGTTTCATATATCTGTACCTAGCCAAAGTGACATAAGTTCCAGACGATCTATGTGTTCCTAACTTCTCATCATGCTTTCCTGGATATTACTGAATGATTAATGGAAGTGATGTAACGCGTTTCACCAGCAGAGCCAAGTTTCCTGTATTCCCCATACTGATGCCGTACTTTGTATTCCGGCACTGTCTATTTCATGGCCATAAGGAAGTGGTTTTCCAATACAGCACGTGCAGTTCTTTCCATAAAGTGACGGTGCATTCAGATAATGAAGATCCATTTAAGATATACAGTAACAAAAATATATAACAAACATTAAGTCAATACGAACAATAGACATTTGAAGAAAATTTGAAATATAAAAAATGTATATAATCTAAAAAAATGCAAAAAGGGTATAAATCTAAAAAAAAAATATATATATATTAAAAATGAACATTTAAACCTTGGGGCGTTAGGGTATCCAGGGAGTGAATTCACATAATTTCATTCAGAGCTAACCTTTTTTTAGCATTCTTTAAACTCCAATTTTTCCTAACTTGTTGGATACATAGGAATCTTCATATGGACTTCGCATTTGTAGAGTTTGGTTTTAAAGTGCTCTGATATTGAATGAGCTAGAAGGCCGTCCCTGATGCTATAAATATGTTCGGCCATTTTTGTTTTTAGATTTATGGATGTTTTCCCTACATCAGGGGTGGCCAACAAGTCAGAGGCAAAGAGCCAGAAAAGATCTGTAGTCAAGGTCAAGAGCAACTACCATGTGGGCGCCTAAGGCGCGCGTGCAAAAATGGGTGTGTGGCCTAGTTGTCACAAAGCCACACCCCATTTTTGTGCAAACACCTTTCGGTTTGACGTTTGTAGGAGTATGACCTTGTATCATAACCCTATTTTTTGTCATGTTGTACAGTGCCACATACATATAATGCCCCAGTACAGTGCCACATACATATAAAAATGCCAATATATGGGTGCCTCCACAGTGCCAGATACATATACCCCCCTCCACAGTGCCAGATACATATATGCTCCCAGTGCCAGATACACATGTCCCCACAGTGCCAGATACATATATGCCCCCAGTGCCAGATACACATGTCCCCACAGTGCCAGATACACATATGCCCCACAGTGCCAAGTACACATATGCCACACAGTGCCAAGTACACATATGCCCCACAGTGCCAAATACATATCTGCCCCACAGTGCCAAATACATATCTGCCCCACAGTGCCAAATATGCCCCCACTGCCAGATATACATGTCCCCCAGTGCCAGATATGCCCCCAGTGCCAGAGATACATGTCCCCACAGTGCCAGCTATGCCCCCAGTGCCAGATATGCCCCCAATGCCAGATATACATGTCCCCCCAGTGCCAGCTATGCCCCGAGTGCCAGATATACATGTCCCCACAGTGCCAGCTATGCCCGCACTGCCAGATATACATGTCCCCACAGTGCCAGCTATGCCCCCAGTGCCAGATACACATGTCCCCACAGTGCCAGCTATGCCCCCAGTGCCAGATATGCCCCCAATGCCAGATATACATGTCCCCACAGTGCCAGCTATGCACCCAGTGCCAGATACACATGTCCCCACAGTGCCAGCTATGCCCCCAGTGCCAGATATGCCCCCAATGCCAGATATACATGTCCCCCCAGTGCCAGCTATGCCCCCAGTGCCAGATATACATGTCCCAACAGTGCCAGCTATGCCCCCAATGCCAGATATACATGTCCCCACAGTGCCAGATATACATGTCCCCACAGTGCCAGATATACATGTCCCCACAGTGCCAGCTATGCCCCCAGTGCCAGATATACATGTCCCCACAGTGCCAGCTATGCCCCCAATGTCAGATATACATGTCCCCACAGTGCCAGATATACATGTCCCCACAGAGCCAGATATACATGTCCTCACAGTGCCAGATATACATGTCCCTACAGTGCCAGATATACATGTCCCCACAGTGCCAGATATACATGTCCCCACAGTGCCAGATATACATGTCCCCACAGTGCCAGCTATGCCCCCAGTGCCAGATATACATGTCCCCACAGTGCCAGATATACATGTCCCCACAGTGCCAGCTATGCCCCCAGTGCCAGATATACATGTCCCCACAGTGCCAGCTATGCCCCCAATGTCAGATATACATGTCCCCACAGTGCCAGATATACATGTCCCCACAGTGCCAGCTATACATGTCCCTACAGTGCCAGCTATGCCCCCAGTGCCAGATATACATGTCCCCACAGTGCCACATATACATCCTCACAGTGCCAGCTGTGCCCCCAGTGTCCCCGCAGTGCCAGATATATGTCCTCACAGTGCCAGCTATGCACCCAGTGCCAGTGTCCCCACAGTGCCAGCTATGCCCCCAGTGCCAAATGTATATACCCCCACAGTGCCAGATATGACCCCAGTGCCAGATATACATGTCCCCCCTCCCCTTCCCCCCATGCTGCTCACCGTGCTGCTGCTGTTTTGTGCCCCTCACTCTCCGGCGGCAGTATCTTTCTTCAATTAGGCGCCAGTCCGTGAGCCAATCAAAGCTCGCGGTCCGGCAGCCAATCAGGAGCCTCAGCTGCCAGTCCGCGAGCTCTGATTGGCTCACAGACCGGTGCTGAATTGAAGAGACACCGCCGCCAGAGACAAGTGTGTGCGTGCCGGGCAGCAGTGGCCAGGAGCCGGCCGAGCCGCATGCGGCGGATGAAAGAGCCGCATTCGGCTCGAGAGCCGCAGGTTGGCCACCGCTGCCCTACATAGACAAGCCCACTGGTGCATTCCAGCAAATATTACACTTCAAACTAAATTATCTTTCAAGGAGGGAGCTTGTATACACAGAATAAAGTAGGTTCTACAGGTAAGTGCATTCCAAGAATGGGAAAATGCATCAATAGTTTCCAGATTTTTGATACTAAATTACCCAATTCATTATAGTAGAAACCATATCGGGTGACGAATGCCCATTCATATTCATACATTCACATTTCCACCTACAGTACTTTTTTTTTTCTTTTAAAAGTTCTTCCCTACTAGTTTCTTTATTTTCTAATTTTACATTATCAATGAGATTACGGCAATATTTTTTTCTGAACTCTTGTACTCATTTCTTCAATTTGGGATTAAGCTGACTAACCTAGGTGGCAGTTGAGGGTGGCACAAACACGTGGCATTTCAACTTCAAACATGGCACATCGAGGAAACAGAGCGGCACTGCATTGGCAGATACAGATGTAGCCACCTTTATCTTGACTGGCTGAAGCGCTTATCCCGATCGAGCATACGCAGCGCCCCGGGGTGTAGGGAGGCGCGCCTAGTCACAGAGAGGCGTACCTAAATCGCATGGAGAGCGTCTGGCGTTACCTTTACATGTAATACCTGTGATCATCCACCAGATGTCGCTTTTTACAATCACCACTGCGCATGCGTGTGGTCTCCCGTAAAATACAATACTGAAATATATAATAAGGACTACTTTACTAAGGCGTCTCATTACACTGCATACAGTAAATACTTATTACGCTGCATTATTTAATACAGTAAATACTCATTACGCTGCATTATTTAATACAGTATATACGGTACAGATGCAAATAGTACAGCATATGATCCATCTACAGTACTTTATGAATATGTGAGCGTCCAAGTCCCGCAGACAAAACAACATAAAACCAGTAGTGTATACTGTCGCAAATGGACGTGTTAGATTTAATTAGCTGTGCAACCTCAAAGAAAGGATAATAATAATAATAATAATAATGTCTTCATTAATTAAGAACTAGTCCAAAAGGAAGGATTAATTCATAAATTAATTACATTTAATTATTTAATTCCGAAAATGTTAAACAAGGGGGCATTGGGTACGGCAATGATCGAACATTCTCCTTTCATCGGCTTTTCTCTTCTGAGTTGCTGTAGAAGAAAGAAAGAAGGATTAGCTTAAAATTTGATGGCAAATAAGAACCAGCACACACACCCTTTTTTTTTTTTGTGAGCAACCACCCTACCAGTATATTTTTGGATTGTTGGATGAAATGAAACCTGATCACCAAAAAAAACCAACGCAAGCAAAGGGTGAATATACAAACTCCACACAATTAGGACCATGGTGAGAATAAAACCCAAGACCTCAGAACTGTGAGGCAGTAATGCTAACCATTACACCAGGTTCGGTATGATTTACCGCCGCACGGGATGCTGAATGTCATTATCCTGATATCGGCATCCCGAGTGGTGGAATGGCGGGAGAGGGGCGAGCGCAACTAAGCCCCTTGTAGGCTCAGTGGCAAGTTTTGTGTTGTACTATGTTGGTTTTGTCAAGTCTGTGACTTGTTCTGATACCATGACACCATTACTGGTTCTTGAGGCTTTCTAAAGGTTTTTGGGGAGTTGGGTAGAGTGGCTTAGGTTGTAGTGATGGTGGTGGGTCTACTGATTGTACAGCGAGCCTTGCTGTGGGGGAGGCATCTGGCAGATCAAATATTTTGTGGGGTACAGCAAGTATAATCATTTTCACAGTGGTGTGTTGGCTGTAAGACTTTGGGGTCTATTCATGAAGCAGCGAAAAGAGTGGAGAAGTGAGCCAGTGGAGAAGTTGCCCATGGAAACCAATTAGCTGCTCTGTATAATTTTGTAGTATGCAAATTATAAATGTTACTTCAATGCTGATTGGATCTTCTCCACTGGCTCACTTTTCCACAGTTTTCACTGCTTCATGACTAGACCTCTAAATTCCAAAGGCCAGCAAGTCCATCTCAACAAATGGGCCTCACATTATATACAGTATATAGTAGGGATGTGCACTTGCAATTTTTCGGGTTTTGTGTTTTGGTTTTGGGTTCGGTTCCGCGGCCGTGTTTTGGGTTCGACCGCGTTTTGGCAAAACCTCACCGAATTTTTTTTGTCGGATTCGGGTGTGTTTTGGATTCGGGTGTTTTTTTCAAAAAACCCTAAAAAACAGCTTAAATCATAGAATTTGGGGGTCATTTTGATCCCAAAGTATTATTAACCTCAAAAACCATAATTTCCACTCATTTTCAGTCTATTCTGAATACCTCACACCTCACAATATTATTTTTAGTCCTAAAATTTGCACCGAGGTCGCTGGATGACTAAGCTAAGCGACCCTAGTGGCCGACACAAACACCTGGCCCATCTAGGAGTGTCACTGCAGTGTCACGCAGGATGGCCCTTCCAAAAAACACTCCCCAAACAGCACATGACGCAAAGAAGAAAAAAAGAGGCGCAATGAGGTAGCTGTGTGAGTAAGCTAAGCGACCCTAGTGGCCGACACAAACACCTGGCCCATCTAGGAGTGGCACTGCAGTGTCACGCAGGATGGCCCTTCCAAAAAACACTCCCCAAACAGCACATGACGCAAAGAAGAAAAAAAGAGGCGCAATGAGGTAGCTGTGTGAGTAAGATAAGCGACCCTAGTGGCCGACACAAACCCCTGGCCCATCTAGGAGTGGCACTGCAGTGTCACGCAGGATGGTCCTTCCAAAAAACACTCCCCAAACAGCACATGATGCAAAGAAGAAAAAAAGAGGCGCAATGAGGTAGCTGTGTGAGTAAGATAAGCGACCCTAGTGGCCGACACAAACACCTGGCCCATCTAGGAGTGGCACTGCAGTGTCACGCAGGATGGCCCTTCCAAAAAACACTCCCCAAACAGCACATGACGCAAAGAAGAAAAAAAGAGGCGCAATGAGGTAGCTGTGTGAGTAAGCTAAGCGACCCTAGTGGCCGACACAAACACCTGGCCCATCTAGGAGTGGCACTGCAGTGTCACGCAGGATGGACCTTCCAAAAAACACTCCCCAAACAGCACATGACGCAAAGAAGAAAAAAAGAGGCGCAATGAGGTAGCTGTGTGAGTAAGCTAAGCGACCCTAGTGGCCGACACAAACACCTGGCCCATCTAGGAGTGGCACTGCAGTGTCACGCAGGATGGCCCTTCCAAAAAACACTCCCCAAACAGCACATGACGCAAAGAAGAAAAAAAGAGGCGCAATGAGGTAGCTGTGTGAGTAAGATAAGCGACCCTAGTGGCCGACACAAACACCTGGCCCATCTAGGAGTGGCACTGCAGTGTCACGCAGGATGGCCCTTCCAAAAAACACTCCCCAAACAGCACATGACGCAAAGAAGAAAAAAAGAGGCGCAATGAGGTAGCTGTGTGAGTAAGATAAGCGACCCTAGTGGCCGACACAAACACCTGGCCCATCTAGGAGTGGCACTGCAGTGTCACGCAGGATGGCCCTTCCAAAAAACACTCCCCAAACAGCACATGACGCAAAGAAGAAAAAAAGAGGCGCAATGAGGTAGCTGTGTGAGTAAGCTAAGCGACCCTAGTGGCCGACACAAACACCTGGCCCATCTAGGAGTGGCACTGCAGTGTCACGCAGGATGGCCCTTCCAAAAAACACTCCCCAAACAGCACATGACGCAAAGAAGAAAAAAAGAGGCGCAATGAGGTAGCTGTGTGAGTAAGCTAAGCGACCCTAGTGGCCGACACAAACACCTGGCCCATCTAGGAGTGGCACTGCAGTGTCACGCAGGATGGCCCTTCCAAAAAACACTCCCCAAACAGCACATGACGCAAAGAAGAAAAAAAGAGGCGCAATGAGGTAGCTGTGTGAGTAAGATAAGCGACCCTAGTGGCCGACACAAACACCTGGCCCATCTAGGAGTGGCACTGCAGTGTCACGCAGGATGGCCCTTCCAAAAAACACTCCCCAAACAGCACATGACGCAAAGAAGAAAAAAAGAGGCGCAATGAGGTAGCTGTGTGAGTAAGATAAGCGACCCTAGTGGCCGAAACAAACACCTGGCCCATCTAGGAGTGGCACTGCAGTGTCACGCAGGATGGCCCTTCCAAAAAACACTCCCCAAACAGCACATGACGCAAAGAAAAATGAAAGAAAAAAGAGGTGCAAGATGGAATTGTCCTTGGGCCCTCCCACCCACCCTTATGTTGTATAAACAGGACATGCACACTTTAACCAACCCATTATTTCAGTGACAGGGTCTGCCACACGACTGTGACTGAAATGACGGGTTGGTTTGGACCCCCACCGAAAAAGAAGCAATTAATCTCTCCTTGCACAAACTGGCTCTACAGAGGCAATATGTCCACCTCATCATCATCCTCCGATATATCACCGTGTACATCCCGCTCCTCACAGATTATCAATTCGTCCCCACTGGAATCCACCATCTCAGCTCCCTGTGTACTTTGTGGAGGCAATTGCTGCTGGTCAATGTCTCCATGGAGGAATTGATTATAATTAATTTTAATGAACATCATCTTCTCCACATTTTCTGGAAGTAACCTCGTACGCAGATTGCTGACAAGGTGAGCGGCGGCACTAAACACTCTTTCGGAGTACACACTTGTGGGAGGGCAACTTAGGTAGAATAAAGCCAGTTTGTGCAAGGGCCTCCAAATTGCCTCTTTTTCCTGCCAGTATAAGTACGGACTGTCTGACGTGCCTACTTGGATGCGGTCACTCATATAATCCTCCACCATTCTTTCAATGGTGAGAGAATCATATGCAGTGACAGTAGACGACATGTCCGTAATCGTTGTCAGGTCCTTCAGTCCGGACCAGATGTCAGCATCAGCAGTCGCTCCAGACTGCCCTGCATCACCGCCAGCGAGTGGGCTCGGAATTCTGAGCCTTTTCCTCGCACCCCCAGTTGCGGGAGAATGTGAAGGAGATGTTGACAGGTCGCGTTCCGCTTGACTTGACAATTTTGTCACCAGCAGGTCTTTGAACCCCAGCAGACTTGTGTCTGCCGGAAAGAGAGATCCAAGGTAGGTTTTAAATCTAGGATCGAGCACGGTGGCCAAAATGTAGTGCTCTGATTTCAACAGATTGACCACCCGTGAATCCTTGTTAAGCGAATTAAGGGCTCCATCCACAAGTCCCACATGCCTAGCGGAATCGCTCCCTTTTAGCTCCTCCTTCAATGCCTCCAGCTTCTTCTGCAAAAGCCTGATGAGGGGAATGACCTGACTCAGGCTGGCAGTGTCTGAACTGACTTCACGTGTGGCAAGTTCAAAAGGTTGCAGAACCTTGCACAACGTTGAAATCATTCTCCACTGAGCTTGAGACAGGTACATTCCACCTCCTATATCGTGCTCAATTGTATAGGCTTGAATGGCCTTTTGCTGCTCCTCCAACCTCTGAAGCATATAGAGGGTTGAATTCCACCTCGTTACCACTTCTTGCTTCAGATGATGGCAGGGCAGGTTCAGGCGTTTTTGGTGGTGCTCCAGTCTTCTGTACGTGGTGCCTGTACGCCGAAAGTGTCCCGCAATTCTTCTGGCCACCGACAGCATCTCTTGCACGCCCCTGTCGTTTTTTAAAAAATTCTGCACCACCAAATTCAAGGTATGTGCAAAACATGGGACGTGCTGGAATTTGCCCATATTTAATGCACACACAATATTGCTGGCGTTGTCCGATGCCACAAATCCACAGGAGAGTCCAATTGGGGTAAGCCATTCCGCGATGATCTTCCTCAGTTGCCGTAAGAGGTTTTCAGCTGTGTGCGTATTCTGGAAACCGGTGATACAAAGCGTAGCCTGCCTAGGAAAGAGTTGGCGTTTGCGAGATGCTGCTACTGGTGCCGCCGCTGCTGTTCTTGCGGCGGGAGTCCATACATCTACCCAGTGGGCTGTCACAGTCATATAGTCCTGACCCTGCCCTGCTCCACTTGTCCACATGTCCGTGGTTAAGTGGACATTGGGTACAACTGCATTTTTTAGGACACTGGTGAGTCTTTTTCTGACGTCCGTGTACATTCTCGGTATCGCCTGCCTAGAGAAGTGGAACCTAGATGGTATTTGGTAACGGGAGCACACTGCCTCAAGAAATTGTCTAGTTCCCTGTGAACTAACGGCGGATACCGGACGCACGTCTAACACCAACATAGTTGTCAAGGCCTCAGTTATCCGCTTTGCAACAGGATGACTGCTGTGATATTTCATCTTCCTCGCAAAGGACTGTTGGACAGTCAATTGCTTGGTGGAAGTAGTAAAAGTGGGCTTACGACTTCCCCTCTGGGATGACCATCGACTCCCAGCAGCAACAACAGCAGCGCCAGCAGCAGTAGGCGTTACACGCAAGGATGCATCGGAGGAATCCCAGGCAGGAGAGGACTCATCAGAATTGCCAGTGACATGGCATGCAGGACTATTGGCATTCCTGGGGAAGAAGGAAATTGACACTGAGGGAGTTGGTGGGGTGGTTTGCGTGAGCTTGGTTACAAGAGGAAGGGATTTACTGGTCAGTGGACTGCTTCCGCTGTCGCCCAAAGTTTTTGAACTTGTCACTGACTTATTATGAATGCGCTGCAGGTGACGTATAAGGGAGGATGTTCCGAGGTGGTTAACGTCCTTACCCCTACTTATTACAGCTTGACAAAGGCAACACACGGCTTGACAAATGTTGTCAGCATTTCTGGTGAAATACTTCCACACCGAAGAGCTGATTTTTTTGGTATTTTCACCAGGCATGTCAACGGCCCTATTCCTCCCACGGACAACAGGTGTCTCCCTGGGTGCCTGACTTAAACAAACCACCTCACCATCAGAATCCTCCTTGTCAATTTCCTCCCCAGCGCCAGCAACACCCATATCCTCCTCATCCTGGTGTACTTCAACACTGACATCTTCAATCTGACTATCAGGAACTGGACTGCGGGTGCTCCTTCCAGCACTTGCAGGGGGCGTACAAATGGTGGAAGGCGCATGCTCTTCACGTCCAGTGTTGGGAAGGTCAGGCATCGCAACCGACACAATTGGACTCTCCTTGTGGATTTGGGATTTCGAAGAACGCACAGTTCTTTGCGGTGCTTTTGCCAGCTTGAGTCTTTTCAGTTTTCTAGCGAGAGGCTGAGTGCTTCCATCCTCATGTGAAGCTGAACCACTAGCCATGAACATAGGCCAGGGCCTCAGCCGTTCCTTGCCACTCCGTGTGGTAAATGGCATATTGGCAAGTTTACGCTTCTCCTCCGACAATTTTATTTTAGATTTTGGAGTCCTTTTTTTACTGATATTTGGTGTTTTGGATTTTACATGCTCTGTACTATGACATTGGGCATCGGCCTTGGCAGACGACGTTGCTGGCATTTCATCGTCTCGGCCATGACTAGTGGCAGCAGCTTCAGCACGAGGTGGAAGTGGATCTTGATCTTTCCCTAATTTTGGAACCTCAACATTTTTGTTCTCCATATTTTAATAGGCACAACTAAAAGGCACCTCAGGTAAACAATGGAGATAGATGGATACTAGTATACTTATGTATGGACGAGCGACTGCCGACACAGAGGTAGCTACAGCCGTGGACTACCGTACTGTGTCTGCTGCTAATATAGACTGGATGATAATGAGATGAAATCAATATATATATATATATATAATATCACTAGTACTGCAGCCGGACAGGTATATATATTTATTATGTAATGACTGATGACGGACCTGCTGGACACTGTCAGCTCAGCAGCACCGCAGACTGCTACAGTAAGCTACTATAGTAGTATGTATAAAGAAGAAAGAAAAAAAAAAACCAAGGGTAGGTGGTATACAATTATGGATGGACCAGCGACTGCCGACACAGAGGTAGCTACAGCCGTGGACTACCGTACTGTGTCTGCTGCTAATATAGACTGGATGATAATGAGATGAAATCAATATATATATATATAATATCACTAGTACTGCAGCCGGACAGGTATATATATTTATTATGTAATGACTGATGACGGACCTGCTGGACACTGTCAGCTCAGCAGCACCGCAGACTGCTACAGTAAGCTACTATAGTAGTATGTATAAAGAAGAAAGAAAAAAAAAACCACTGGTAGGTGGTATACAATTATGGATGGACCAGCGACTGCCGACACAGAGGTAGCTACAGCCGTGGACTACCGTACTGTGTCTGCTGCTAATATAGACTGGATGATAATGAGATGAAATCAATATATATATATATATATAATATCACTAGTACTGCAGCCGGACAGGTATATATATTTATTATGTAATGACTGATGATGGACCTGCTGGACACAGTCAGCTCAGCAGCACCGCAGACTGCTACAGTAAGCTACTATAGTAGTATGTATAAAGAAGAAGAAAGAAAAAAAAAAACACGGGTAGGTGGTATACAATTATGGATGGACCAGCGACTGCCGACACAGAGGTAGCTACAGCCGTGGACTACCGTACTGTGTCTGCTGCTAATATAGACTGGATGATAATGAGATGAAATCAATATATATATATATATAATATCACTAGTACTGCAGCCGGACAGGTATATATATTTATTATGTAATGACTGATGACGGACCTGCTGGACACTGTCAGCTCAGCAGCACCGCAGACTGCTACAGTAAGCTACTATAGTAGTATGTATAAAGAAGAAAGAAAAAAAAAACCAAGGGTAGGTGGTATACAATTATGGATGGACCAGCGACTGCCGACACAGAGGTAGCTACAGCCGTGGACTACCGTACTGTGTCTGCTGCTAATATAGACTGGATGATAATGAGATGAAATCAATATATATATATATATATATATAATATCACTAGTACTGCAGCCGGACAGGTATATATATTTATTATGTAATGACTGATGACGGACCTGCTGGACACTGTCAGCTCAGCAGCACCGCAGACTGCTACAGTAAGCTACTATAGTAGTATGTATAAAGAAGAAAGAAAAAAAAACCACTGGTAGGTGGTATACAATTATGGATGGACCAGCGACTGCCGACACAGAGGTAGCTACAGCCGTGGACTACCGTACTGTGTCTGCTGCTAATATAGACAGGATGATAATGAGATGAAATCAATATATATATATATATAATATCACTAGTACTGCAGCCGGACAGGTATATATATTTATTATGTAATGACTGATGACAGACCTGCTGGACACTGTCAGCTCAGCAGCACCGCAGACTGCTACAGTAAGCTACTATAGTAGTATGTATAAAGAAGAAGAAAGAAAAAAAAAACACGGGTAGGTGGTATACAATTATGGATGGACCAGCGACTGCCGACACAGAGGTAGCTACAGCCGTGGACTACCGTACTGTGTCTGCTGCTAATATAGACTGGATGATAATGAGATGAAATCAATATATATATATATATAATATCACTAGTACTGCAGCCGGACAGGTATATATATTTATTATGTAATGACTGATGACGGACCTGCTGGACACTGTCAGCTCAGCAGCACCGCAGACTGCTACAGTAAGCTACTATAGTAGTATGTATAAAGAAGAAAGAAAAAAAAAAACACGGGTAGGTGGTATACAATTATGGATGGACCAGCGACTGCCGACACAGAGGTAGCTACAGCCGTGGACTACCGTACTGTGTCTGCTGCTAATATAGACTGGATGATAATGAGATGAAATCAATATATATATATAATATCACTAGTACTGCAGCCGGACAGGTATATATATTTATTATGTAATGACTGATGACGGACCTGCTGGACACAGTCAGCTCAGCAGCACCGCAGACTGCTACAGTAAGCTACTATAGTAGTATGTATAAAGAAGAAAGAAAAGAAAAAAACCACGGGTAGGTGGTATACAATATTATATATATATTATATACAATTATATATATATATATATATATATATATTAAACTGGTGGTGACTGGTGGTCAGGTCACTGGTCACACTATCAGCAACTTGCAAGTAGTACTCCTAAGCAGACAATCACAATATATATTATACTGGTGGTCAGTGTGGTCACAATGGCAGTGTGGCACTCTGGCAGCAAAAGTGTGCACTGTACGTTATATGTACTCCTGAGTCCTGCTCTCAGACTCTAACTGCTCCCCACTGTCAGTGTCTCCCCCACAAGTCAGATAATATACAGTCACACTATCTATCACTTCAGCAAGTAACTAGTACTCCTCCTAATGCTCCCCAAAATTACTACTGTGTCTCTCTCTACTGTCTCACTCTCTTCTCTATAAACGGAGAGGACGCCAGCCACGTCCTCTCCCTATCAATCTCAATGCACGTGTGAAAATGGCGGCGACGCGCGGCTCCTTATATAGAATCCGAGTCTCGCGATAGAATCCGAGCCTCGCGAGAATCCGACAGCGGGATGATGACGTACGGGCGCGCTCGGGTTAACCGAGCAAGGCGGGAAGATCCGAGTCGCTCGGCCCCGTGTAAAAAAACATGAAGTTCGGGCGGGTTCGGATTCCGAGGAACCGAACCCGCTCATCCCTAGTATATAGTGGAGATTTTGTCTTCTAGTTGTACATCTTGTGGCAGGATAATTACACCAAATGTTTACATCTTAAGGCTACTGTGGTTGTAGAGCCTGTTATATTACCTGAATATATATATATTGATCTACGGGGGTGTGGATCATAGGGTTGACCACACTTAGGTCGGAGA
Organism: Pseudophryne corroboree; assembly: GCF_028390025.1. Classification (NCBI taxonomy): domain Eukaryota; kingdom Metazoa; phylum Chordata; class Amphibia; order Anura; family Myobatrachidae; genus Pseudophryne; species Pseudophryne corroboree. Next base: position 29,789,231 of record NC_086449.1, on the reverse strand, counting down.
TCTAGGTCGACCACTATTCGTCGACAGTAAGTAGGTCGACGTGGTTTCTAGGTCGATATGGTCTCTAGGTCGACGTGTACATGGTTGACAGGACAAAAGTTCGACATGAGGTTTTTTTTTAAAAAATGGTGCCATTTTCTCCGTAGAGTGACCGGGAACCCCAATTAGTGCACCGTGTCCCCTCACGTGGCTCACTTCACTCGCCATGCTTCGGGCAAGGTGCCTCGCTGTGCTAGGTACAGGATACTGTTCCCAATTGTAGTCCACGTGGATCGTAAAGCATGAAAAAGTTCAAAAAATGAAAATAAAATGTGAAAAACTCATGTTGACCTTCTGTCATGTCGACCTAGAACATGTCGACCTAGAGACCATGAAGACCTAGAAACCATGTCGAACTACTTACTGTCGACCAATAGTGGTCGACCTAGACATTGTCGACTTAAGTGTGGTCGACCTAGAGACCGGATACCGATCTACCGGTACCTGCCCACTTTTTCCTTGCCACCATGTTCTTCTCGGAATCTACTATAGAGTGAGTTCCATTAGTAGGGAGCGGACTGTGAACATTGGGGGTCATTCCGAGTTGATCGCTAGCTGCATTCGTTCACTGCGCAGCGATGAGGCAAAAAAAACGGCACTTCTGCGCATGCGTATGCGGCGCAATGCGCACACGCGTTGGACTATTACAACGAACGATGTAGTTTCACACAGGGTCTAGCGATGCTTTTCAGTCGCACTGCTGGCCGCAGAGTGATTGACAGGAAGAGGGCGTTTCTGGGTGTCAACTGACCGTTTTCAGGGAGTGTTCGAAAAAACGCAGGCGTGCCAGAAAAAACGCAGGCGTGGCTGGGCGAACGCAGGGCGTGTTTGTGACAACAAAAAAGGAACTGAACAGTCTGAAGTGATCGCAAGCGCTGAGTAGGTCTGGAGCTACTCTGAAACTGCACAAAAAAACATTGCCGCCGCTCTGTGATCCGTTCGTTCGCACTTCTGCTAAGCTAAAATACACTCCCAGTGGGAGGCGGCATAGCGTTTGCACGGCTGCTAAAAACTGCTAGCGAGCGAACATCTCGGAATGACCCCCATTATGTTGTACAGTATACACATTGTCTGGTGATGTCTGGGATTATTGATCACTAGGGATAGACCTGTGGGACACAGAACTGTATAAAGGTGAGACGTCAGTGATACAGAGAGACAGAGACGGTGTGACAGACAGAGAGGATGAGGTAGGTTATCCCACTAAACAAACAGAAGACAACCTCACTCGAACATTCACTATATGATCATAATATATTACACTGTATAGATCTACTGCAAACACATTAACACAGTCTTCAGAAAACTAGGGAGAAATGTGTCAGTGGAAAAAAACTTTTTGTTAATTTAACATTAGTGTATACTGAGTATTTATATTATATAGTGTGGGGTCATTATTATCAGGGCATACTCAGCATTATTATATAGGACTGTATATACTCAGTATTATTATACAGAGCGCTGTGACCGGTATCAGTGTATACTCAGTATTATTATACAGAGCGGTGTGACCGGTATCAGCGTATACTCAGTATTATTATACAGAGCGGTGTGACCGGTATCAGTGTATACTAAGTATTGTTATACAGAGCGATGTGACCGGTATCAGCGTATACTCAGTATTATTATACAGAGCGGTGTGACCGGTGTCAGTGTATACTCAGTATTATTATACAGTGCGGTGTGACCGGTGTCAGTGTATACTCAGTATTATTATACAGTGCGGTGTGACCGGTATCAGCGTATACACAGTAATATTATACAGAGCGGTGTGACCGGTATCAGCGTATATTCAGTATTATTATACAGGGTGGTGTGACCGGTATCAGCGTATACTCAGTGTTATTATACAGAGTAGTGTGACCGGTATCAGTGTATACTCAGTGTTATTATACAGAGCGGTGTGACCGGTATCATCGTATACTCAGTTATTATACAGAGCGGTGTGACCAGTACCAGCATATACTCAGTATTATTATACAGGGTGGTGTGACCGATATCAGCGTATACTCAGTATTGTTATACAGAGCGCTGTGACCGGTATCAGCGTATACTCAGTATTATTATACAGAGCGGTGTGACCGGTATCAGCGTATACTTAGTATTATTATACAGAGCGGTGTGACCGGTATCAGCGTATACTCAGTGTTATTATACAGAGCGGTGTGACCGGTATCAGCGTATATTCAGTGTTATTATACAGAGTAGTGTGACCGGTATCAGTGTATACTCAAAGTTATTATACAGAGCGGTGTGACCAGTACCAGCGTATACTCAGTATTATTATACAGAGCGGTGTGACCGGTATCAGCGTATACTCAGTATTATTATACAGAGCGGTGTGACCGGTATCAGCTAGTGATGAGCGGGTTCGATTCCTCGGAAACCGAACCCACCCGAACTTCACCCATTTTACACGGATCCGAGGCATACTTGGATTCTCCCGTATGGCTCGGTTAACCCGAGCGCGCCCGAACGTCATCATCCCGCTGTCGGATTCTCGCGAGATTCGGATTCTATATAAGTAGCCGCGCGTCGCCGCCATTTTCACTCGTGCATTGGAAATGTTAAGAAGAGGACGTGGCTGGCGTCCTCTCCGTTTATTGTTGAACTTGATTGTGCATTATTGCTTAATTGTGGGGAGGGCTGGGGAGCAGCTGTATAATATAGAAGGAGTACAGTGCAGAGTTTTGCTGATCAGTGACCACCAGTTTTATCCGTTCTCTGCCTGAAAAAAGCGCTCCTTATCTGTGCTCAGTGTGCTGCATATATCTGTGCTCACACTGCTTAATTGTGGGGACTGGGGAGCAGCTGTATTATATAGCAGGAGTACAGTGCAGAGTTTTGCTGACAGTGACCACCAGTATACGTTGTCTGCCTGAAAAACACTCCATATCTGTGCTCAGTGTGCTGCTTTATTGTGGGGACTGGGGACCACCAGTATAATATTATATAGGAGGAGTACAGTGCAGAGTTTTGCTGACCAGTGACCACCAGTATACGTTGTCTGCCTGAAAAACACTCCATATCTGTGCTGCATTGTAGACAGTATATAGTAGGAGTACAGTGCATAATTTTGCTGACCACCAGTATATAATATATAGGAGTACGGTACAGAAGGCCACTGCTGTACCTACCTCTGTGTCGTCAAGTATACTATCCATCCATACCTGTGGTGCATTTCAGTTTTGCACAGTTTGCTGACCACCAGTATATAATATATAGCATTACGGTACAGTAGGCCACTGCTGTACCTACCTCTGTGTCGTCAAGTATACTATTCATCCATACCTGTGGTGCATTTCAGTTTTGCACAGTTCGCTGACCACCAGTATATAATATATAGCATTACGGTACAGTAGGCCACTGCTGTACCTACCTCTGTGTCGTCAAGAATACTATCCATCCATACCTGTGGTGCATTTCAGTTTTGCACAGTTTGCTGACCACCAGTATATAATATATAGCAGTACGGTACAGTAGGCCACTGCTGTACCTACCTCTGTGTCGTCAAGTATACTATCCATCCATACCTGTGGTGCATTTCAGTTTTGCACAGTTTGCTGACCACCAGTATATAATATATAGCAATACGGTACAGTAGGCCACTGCTGTACCTACCTCTGTGTCGTCAAGTATACTATCCATCCATACCTGTGGTGCATTTCAGTTTTGCACAGTTTGCTGACCACCAGTATATAATATATAGCAATACGGTACAGTAGGCCACTGCTGTACCTACCTCTGTGTCGTCAAGTATACTATCCATCCATACCTGTGGTGCATTTCAGTTTTGCACAGTTTGCTGACCACCAGTATATAATATATAGCAGTACGGTACAGTAGGCCACTGTTGTACATACCTCTGTGTCGTCAAGTATACTATCCATCCATACCTGTGGTGCATTTCCGTTTTGCACAGTTTGCTGACCACCAGTATATAATAAATAGCATTACGGTACAGTAGGCCACTGCTGTACCTACCTCTGTGTCGTCAAGTATACTATCCGTCCATACCTGTGGTGCATTTCATTTTTGCACAGTTTGCTGACCACCAGTATATAATATATAGCATTACGGTACAGTAGGCCACTGCTGTACCTACCTCTGTGTCGTCAAGTATACTATCCATCCATACCTGTGGTGCATTTCAGTTTTGCACAGTTTGCTGACCACCAGTATATAATATATAGCATTACGGTACAGTAGGCCACTGCTGTACCTACCTCTGTGTCGTCAAGTATACTATCCATCCATACCTGTGGTGCATTTCATTTTTGCACAGTTTGCTGACCACCAGTATATAATATATAGCATTACGGTACAGTAGGCCACTGCTGTACCTACCTCTGTGTCGTCAAGTATACTATCCATCCATACCTGTGGTGCATTTCAGTTTTGCACAGTTTGCTGACCACCAGTATATAATATATAGCAGTACGGTACAGTAGGCCACTGCTGTACCTACCTCTGTGTCGTCAAGTATACTATCCATCCATACCTGTGGTGCATTTCAGTTTTGCACAGTTTGCTGACCACCAGTATATAATATATAGCAGTACGGTACAGTAGGCCACTGCTGTACCTACCTCTGTGTCGTCAAGTATACTATCCATCCATACCTGTGGTGCATTTCAGTTTTGCACAGTTTGCTGAACACCAGTATATAATATATAGCAGTACGGTACAGTAGGCCACTGCTCTACGTACCTCTGTGTCGTCAAGTATACTATCCATCCATACCTGTGGTGCATTTCAGTTGTGCGCAGTATATATAGTAGTAGGCCATTGCTATTGATACTGGCATATAATTCCACACATTAAAAAATGGAGAACAAAAATGTGGAGGTTAAAATAGGGAAAGATCAAGATCCACTTCCACCTCGTGCTGAAGCTGCTGCCACTAGTCATGGCCGAGATGATGAAATGCCATCAACGTCGTCTGCCAAGGCCGATGCCCAATGTCATAGTAGAGAGCATGTAAAATCCAAAAAATAAAAGTTCTGTAAAATGACCCAAAAATCAAAATTGAAAGCGTCTGATGAGAAGTGTAAACTTGCCAATATGCCATTTACGACACGGAGTGGCAAGGAACGGCTGAGGCCCTGGCCTATGTTCATGGCTAGTGGTTCAGATTCACATGAGGATGGAAGCACTCATCCTCTCGCTAGAAAAATGAAAAGACTTAAGCTGGCAAAAGCACAGCAAAGAACTGTGCGTTCTTCTAAATCACAAATCCCCAAGGAGAGTCCAATTGTGTCGGTTGCGATGCTTGACCTTCCCAACACTGGACGGGAAGAGCTTGCGCCTTCCACCATTTGTTCGCCCCCTGCAAGTGCTGGAAGGAGCACCCGCAGTCCAGTTCCTGATAGTCAAATTGAAGATGTCACTGTTGAAGTACACCAGGATGAGGATATGGGTGTTGCTGGCGCTGGGGAGGAAATTGACAAGGAGGATTCTGATGGTGAGGTGGTTTGTTTAAGTCAAGCACCCGGGGAGACACCTGTTGTCCGTGGGACGAATATGGCCATTGACATGCCTGGTCAAAATACAAAAAAAATCAGCTCTTCGGTGTGGAATTATTTCAACACACATGCGGACAACAGATGTCAAGCCATGTGTTGCCTTTGTCAAGCTGTAATAAGTAGGGGTAAGGACGTTAACCACCTAGGAACATCCTCCCTTATACGTCACCTGGACCGCATTCATCAGAAGTCAGTGACAAGTTCAAAACTTTGGGTGACAGCGGAAGGAGTCCACTGACAACTAAATCCCTTCCTCTTGTAACCAAGCTCCTGGAAACCACACCACCAACTCCCTCAGTGTCAATTTCCTCCTTACAGAGGAAAGCCAATAGTCCTGCAGGCCATGTCACTGGCAAGTCTGACGGGTCCTCTCCTGCCTGGGATTCCTCCGATGCATGCTTGAGTGTAACGCCTACTGCTGCTGGTGCTACTGTTGTTGCTGCTGGGAGTCGATCGTCATCCCAGAGGGGAAGTCGGAAGACCACTTGTACTACGTCCAGTAAGCAATTGACTGTCCAACAGTCCTTTGCGAGGAAATATGAAATATCACAGCAGCCATCCTGCTGCAAAGCGGATAACTCAGGCCTTGGCAGCCTGGGCGGTGAGAAACGTGGTTCCGGTATCCACCGTTAATTCAGAGGCAACTAGAGACTTGATTGAGGTACTGTGTCCCCGGTACCAAATACCATCTAGGTTCCATTTCTCTAGGCAGGCGATACCGAAAATGTACACAGACCTCAGAAAAAGAGTCACCAGTGTCCTAAAAAATGCAGTTGTACCCAATGTCCACTTAACCACGGACATGTGGACAAGTGGAGCAGGGTAGACTCAGGACTATATGACTGTGACAGCCCACTGGGTAGATGTATTGCCTCCCGCAGCAAGAACAGCAGCGGCGGCACCAGTAGCAGCATCTCGCAAACGCCAACTCGTTCCTAGGCAGGCTACGCTTTGTATCACCGCTTTCCAGAAGAGGCACACAGCTGACAACCTCTTACGGAACTGAGGAAGATCATCGCAGAATGGCTTACCCCAATTGGACTCTCCTGGGGATTTGTGACATCGGACAACGCCAGCAATATTGTGCGTGCATTACATCTGGGCAAATTCCAGGACGTCCCATGTTTTGCACATACATTGAATTTGGTGGTGCAGAATTATTTAAAAAACGACAGTGGCATGCAAGAGATGCTGTCGGTGGCCCGAAGAATTGCGGGCCACTTTCGGCATTCAGCCACCGCGTGCCGAAGACTGGGGCACCACCAAACATTCCTGAACCTGCCCTGCCATCATCTGAAGCAAGAGGTGGTAACGAGGTGGAATTCAACCCTCTATATGCTTCAGAGGATGGAGGAGCAGCAAAAGGCCATTCAAGCCTATAAATCAGCCCACGATATAGGCAAAGGAGGGGGAATGCACCTGACTCAAGCGCAGTGGAGAATGATTTCAACGTTGTGCAAGGTTCTGCAACCCTTTGAACTTGCCACACGTGAAGTCAGTTCAGACACTGCCAGCCTGAGTCAGGTCATTCCCCTCATCAGGCTTTTGCAGAAGAAGCTGGAGACATTGAAGGAGGAGCTAAAACAGAGTGATTCCGCTAGGCATGTGGGACTTGTGGATGGAGCCCTTCATTCGCTTAACCAGGATTCACGGGTGGTCAATCTGTTGAAATCAGAGCACTACATTTTGGCCACCGTGCTCAATCCTAGATTTAAAACCTACGTTGTATCTCTCTTTCCGGCAGACACAAGTCTGCAGAGGTTCAAAGACCTGCTGGTGAGAAAATTGTCAAGTCAAGCGGAACGTGACCCGTCAACATCTCCTCTTTCACATTCTCCCACAACTGGGGGTGCGAGGAAAAGGCTAAGAATTCCGAGCCCACCCGCTGGCGGTGATGCAGGGCAGTCTGGAGCGAGTGCTGACATCTGGTCCGGACTGAAGGACCTACAAACGATTACTGACATGTCGTCTACTGTCACTGCATATGGGGGGTAATTCCAAGTTGATCGCAGCAGGATTTTTGATAGCAACTGGGCAAAACCATGTGCACTGCAGGGGAGGCAGATATAACATGTGCAGAGAGAGTTAGATTTGGGTGTGGTGTGTTCAATCTGCAATCTAATTTGCAGTGTAAAAATAAAGCAGCCAGTATTTACCCTGCACAGAAATAAAATAACCCACCCAAATCTAACTCTTTCTGCACATGTTATATCTGCCTCCCCTGCAGTGCACATGGTTTTGCCCAGTTGCTATCAAAAATCCTGCTGCGATCAACTTGGAATTACCCCCATGATTCTCTCACCATTGAAAGAATTGTGGAGGATTATATGAGTGACCGCATCCAAGTAGGCACGTCAGACAGTCCGTACGTATACTGGCAGGAAAAAGAGGCAATTTGGAGGCCCTTGCACAAACTGGCTTTAATCTACCTAAGTTGCCCTCCCTCCAGTGTGTACTCCGAAAGAGTGTTTAGTGCAGCCGCTCACCTTGTCAGCAATCGGCGTACGAGGTTGCTTCCAGAAAATGTGGAGAAGATGATGTTCATCAAAATGAATTATAATCAATTCCTCCGTGGAGACATTCACCAGCAATAGCCTCCAGAAAGTACACAGGGACCTGAGATGGTGGATTCCAGTGGGGACGAATTAATAATCTGTGAGGAGGGGGATGTACACAGTGAAGGGGGTGAGGAATCGGAGGATGAGGAGTGGGTGGACATCTTGCCTCTGTAGAGCCAGTTTGTGCAAGGAGAGATTGATTGCTTCTTTTTTTGGTGGGGGCCCAAACCAACCAGTCATTTCAGTCACAGTCGTGTGGCAGACCTTGTCGCTGAAATGATGAGTTCGTTAAAGTGTGCATGTCCTGTTTATACAACATAAGGGTGGGTGGGAGGGCCCAAGGACAATTCCATCTTGCACCTCTTTTTCTTTCATTTTTCTTTGCATCATGTGCTGTTTGGGGACAATTTTTTTGAAGGGCCATCCTGCCTGACACTGCAGTGCCACTCCTAGATGGGCCAGGAGTTTGTGTCGGCCACTTGGGTCGCTTAGCTTAGTCACACAGCGACCTTGGTGCGCCTCTTTTTTTCTTTGCATCATGTGCTGTTTGGGGACAATTTTTTTGAAGTGCCATCCTGCCTGATACTGCAGTGCCACTCCTAGATGGGCCAGGTGTTTGTGTCGGCCACTTGTGTCGCTTAGCTTAGTCACACAGCGACCTTGGTGCGCCTCTTTTTTTCTTTGCATCATGTGCTGTTTGGGGACAATTGTTTTGAAGTGCCATCCTGCCTGACACTGCAGTGCCACTCCTAGATGGGCCAGGTGTTTGTGTCAGCCACTTGGGTCGCTTAGCTTAGTCACACAGCGTCCTTGGTGCGCCTCTTTTTTTCTTTGCATCATGTGCTGTTTGGGGACTATTTTTTTGAAGTGCCATCCTGCCTGACACTACAGTGCCACTCCTAGATGGGCCAGGTGTTTGTGACGGCCACTTGGGTCGCTTAGCTTAGTCACACAGCGACCTTGGTGCGCCTCTTTTTTTCTTTGCATCATGTGCTGTTTGGGGACAATTTTTTTGAAGTGCCATCCTGCCTGACACTGCAGTGCCACTCCTAGATGGGCCAGGTGTTTGTGTCGGCCACTTGGGTCACTTAGCTTAGTCAAACAGCGACCTTGGTGCGCCTCTTTTTTTCTTTGCATCATGTGCTGTTTGGGGACTATTTTTTTGAAGTGCCATCCTGCCTGACACTGCAGTGCCACTCCTAGATGGGCCAGGTGTTTGTGTCGGCCACTTGTGTCGCTTAGCTTAGTCACACAGCGACCTTGGTGCGCCTCTTTTTTCTTTGCATCATGTGCTGTTTGGGGACAATTTTTTTGAAGTGCCATCCTGCCTGACACTGCAGTGCCACTCCTAGATGGGCCAGGTGTTTGTGTCGGCCACTTGGGTCGCTTAGCTTAGTCACACAGCTACCTCATTGCGCCTCTTTTTTTCTTTGCATCATATGCTGTTTGGGGACAATTTTTTTTTAATCTGCCATCCTGTCTGACACTGCAGTGCCACTCCTAGATGGGCCAGGTGTTTGTGTCGGCCACTTGGGTCGCATAGCTTAGTCACACAGCGACCTTGGTGCGCCTCTTTTTTTCTTTGCATCATGTGCTGTTTGGGGACAATTGTTTTGAAGTGCCATCCTGCCTGACACTGCAGTGCCACTCCTAGATGGGCCAGGTGTTTGTGTCGGCCACTTGGGTCGCTTAGCTTAGTCACACAGCGACCTTGGTGCGCCTCTTTTTTTCTTTGCATCATGTGCTGTTTGGGGACAATTTATTTGAAGAGCCATCCTGCCTGACACTGCAGTGCCACTCCTAGATGGGCCAGGTGTTTGTGTCGGCCACTTGTGTCGCTTAGCTTAGTCACACAGCGACCTTGGTGCGCCTCTTTTTTTCTTTGCATCATGTGCTGTTTGGGGACAATTTTTTTGAAGTGCCATCCTGCCTGACACTGCAGTGCCACTCCTAGATGGGCCAGGTGTTTGTATCTGCCACTTGGGTCGCTTAGCTTAGTCACACAGCGACCTTGGTGCGCCTCTTTTTTTCTTTGCATCATGTGCTGTTTGGGGACTATTTTTTTGAAGTGCCATCCTGCCTGACACTACAGTGCCACTCCTAGATGGGCCAGGTGTTTGTGTCGGCCACTTGGGTCGCTTAGCTTAGTCACACAGCTACCTCATTGCGCCTCTTTTTTTCTTTGCATCATATGCTGTTTGGGGACAATTTTTTTTTTAATCTGCCATCCTGTCTGACACTGCAGTGCCACTCCTAGATGGGCCAGGTGTTTGCGTCGGCCACTTGGGTCGCTTAGCTAATCACACAGCGACCTTGGTGCGCCTCTTTTTTTCTTTGCATCATGTGCTGTTTGGGGACTATTTTTTTGAAGTGCCATCCTGCCTGACACTGCAGTGCCACTCCTAGATGGGCCAGGTGTTTGTGTCGGCCACTTGGGTCGCTTAGCTTAGTCACACAGCTACCTCATTGCGCCTCTTTTTTTCTTTGCATCATGTGCTGTTTGGGGACAATTTTTTTAATCTTCCATCCTGTCTGACACTGCAGTGCCACTCCTAGATGGGCCAGGTGTTTGTGTCGGCCACTTGGGTCGCTTAGCTTAGTCACACAGCGACCTCGGTGCGCCTCTTTTTTTCTTTGCATCATGTGCTGTTTGGGGACTATTTTTTTGAAGTGCCATCCTGCCTGACACTGCAGTGCCACTCCTAGATGGGCCAGGTGTTTGTGTCGGCCACTTGGGTCGCTTAGCTTAGTCACACAGCTACCTCATTGCGCCTCTTTTTTTCTTTGCATCATATGCTGTTTGGGGACAATTTTTTTTTAATCTGCCATCCTGTCTGACACTGCAGTGCCACTCCTAGATGGGCCAGGTGTTTGTGTCGGCCACTTGGGTCACTTAGCTTAGTCACACAGCGACCTTGGTGCACCTCTTTTTTTCTTTGCATCATGTGCTGTTTGGGGACTATTTTTTTGAAGTGCCATCCTGCCTGACACTGCAGTGCCACTCCTAGATGGGCCAGGTGTTTGTGTCGGCCACTTGGGTCGCTTAACTTAGTCACACAGCTACCTCATTGCGCCTCTTTTTTTCTTTGCATCATGTGCTGTTTGGGGACAATTTTTTTAATCTGCCATCCTGTCTGACACTGCAGTGCCACTCCTAGATGGGCCAGGTGTTTGTGTCGGCCACTTGGGTCGCTTAGCTTAGTCACACAGCGACCTTGGTGCGCCTCTTTTTTTCTTTGCATCATGTGCTGTTTGGGGACTATTTTTTAGAAGTGCCATCCTGCCTGACACTGCAGTGCCACTCCTAGATTGGCCAGGTGTTTTTGTCGGCCACTTGGGTCACTTAGCTTAGTCACACAGCTACCTCATTGTGCCTCTTTTTTCTTTGCATCATGTGCTGTTTGGGGACAATTTTTTTAATCTTCCATCCTGTCTGACACTGCAGTGCCACTCCTAGATGGGCCAGGTGTTTGTGTCGGCCACTTGGGTCGCTTAGCTTAGTCACACAGCGACCTTGGTGCGCCTCTTTTTTTCTTTGCATCATGTGCTGTTTGGGGACTATTTTTTTGAAGTGCCATCCTGCCTGACACTGCAGTGCAACTCCTAGATGGGCCAGGTGTTTGTGTCGGCCACTTGTGTCGCTTAGCTTAGCCATCCAGCGACCTCGGGGCAAATTTTAGGACTAAAAATAATATTGTGAGGTTTTCAGAATAGACTGAAAATGAGTGTAAATTATGGTTATTGAGGTTAATAATACTATGGGATCAAAATTACCCCCAAATTCTATGATTTAAGCTGTTTTTGAGGGTTTTTTGTAAAAAAAAACACCCGAATCCAAAACACACCCGAATCCGACCAAAAATTTTCAGGGAGGTTTTGCCAAAACGCGTCCGAATCCAAAACACGGCCGCGGAACCGAATCCCAAACCAAAACACAAAACCCGAAAAATGTCCGGTGCACATCACTAGTATCAGCGTATACTCAGTGTTATTACACAGAGTGGTGTGACCGGTATCAGCTTATACTCAGTATTATTATACTGAGCGCTGTGACCGGTATCAGCGTATACTCAGTATTATTAGACAAAGCGGTGTGACCGGTATCAGCGTATACTCAGTATTATTAGACAAAGCGGTGTGACCGGTATCAGCGTATACTCAGTATTATTATACAGAGCGGTGTGACCAGTATCAGCGTATACTCAGTATTATTATACAGAGCGCTGTGACCGGTATCAGCGTATACTCAGTATTATTATACAGAGCGCTGTGACCGGTATCAGCGTATACTCAGTATTATTATACAGAGCGGTGTGACCGGTATCAGCGTATGCTCACTATTATTATACAGAGCGGTGTGACCACTATCCGCGTATACTCAGTATTATTATACAGAGCGGTGTGACCGGTATCAGTGTATACTCAGTATTATTATACAGAGCGGTGTGACCGGTATCTGCGTATACTCAGTATTATTATACAGAGCGCTGTGACCGGTATCAGTGTATACTCAGTATTATTATACAGAGCGGTGTGACCGGTATCAGCGTATACTCAGTATTATTATACAGAGCGGTGTGACCGGTATCAGCGTATACTCAGTATTATTATACAGAGCGGTGTGACCGGTATCAGTGTATACTCAGTATTATTATACAGAGCGGTGTGACCGGTATCAGCGTATACACAGTAATATTATACAGAGTGGTGTGATCAGTATCAGCGTATACTCAGTATTATTATACAGAGCGGTGTGACCGGTATCAGTGTATACTCAGTATTATTATACAGAGCGGTGTGATCAGTATCAGCGTATACTCAGTATTATTATACAGAGCGGTGTGACCGGTATCAGCGTATACTCAGTATTATTATACAGAGCGGTGTGACCGGTATCAGCGTATACTCAGTATTATTATACAGAGCGGTGTGACCGGTATCAGCGTATACTCAGTGTTATTACACAGAGTGGTGTGACCGGTATCAGCGTATACTCAGTATTATTATACAAAGCGGTGTGACCGGTATCAGCGTATACTCAGTATTATTATACAGAGCGATGTGACCGGTATCAGTGTATACTCAGTATTATTATACAGAGCGGTGTGACCGGTATCAGTGTATACTCAGTATTATTATACAGAGTCGTGTGACCGGTATCAGTGTATACTCAGTATTATTATACAGAGCGGTGTGACCGGTATCAGCGTATACTCATTATTAAGATACAGAGCGGTGTGACCAATATCAGCGTATACTCAGTATTATTATACAGAGTCGTGTGACCGGTATCAGTGTATATACTCAGTATTATTATACAGAGCGGTGTGACCTGAAGCAGCATATACTCACTATTATTATACAGGGTGGTGTGACAGGTATCAGCGTATACTCAGTATTATTATACAGAACGGTGTGACCGGTATCAGCGTATACTCAGTATTATTATACAGAGCAGTGTGACCTTTATCAGCGTATACTCAGTATTATTATACAGAGCAGTGTGACCGGTATCAGCGTATACTTAGTATTATTATACAGAGCGTGTGACCGGTATCATTGTATACTCAGTATTATTATACAGAGCGGTGTGACAGGTATCAGTGTATACTCAGTGTTATTATACAGAGCGGTGTGACCGGTATCAGCGTATACTCAGTATTGTTATACAGAGCGGTGTGACCGGTATCAGTGTATACTCAGTGTTATTATACAGAACGGTGTGACCAGTATCAGCGTATACTCAGTATTATTTTACAGAGCGGTGTGACCAGTATCAGTGTATACTCAGTATTATTATACAGAGCGGTGTGACAGGTATCAGCGTATACTCAGTGTCATTATACAGAGCGGTGTGACCAGTATCAGCGTATACTCAGTGTTATTATACAGAGCGGTGTGACCGGTATCAGTGTATACTCAGTATTATTATAAAGAGCGGTGTGACCGGTATCAACGTATACTCAGTATTATTATACAGAGCGGTGTGACCGGTATCAGCGTATACTCAGTATTATTATACAGACCGGTGTGACCGGTATCAGCGTATACTCAGTATTATTATACAGAGCGGTGTGACCGGTATCAGCGTATACTCAGTATTATTATACAGAGCGGTGTGACCGGTATCAGCGTATACTCACTATTATTATACAGAGCGGTGTGACCGGTATCAGCGTATACTCACTATTATTATACAGACCGGTGTGACCGGTATCAGCGTATACTCAGTATTATTATACAGAGCGGTGTGACCAGTATCAGCGTATACTCAGTGTTATTATACAGGGCGGTGTGACCGGTATCAGCGTATACTCAGTATTGTTATACAGAGCTGTGTGACCAGTATCAGCGTATACTCAGTATTATTATACAGGGCGGTGTGACCGGTATCAGCGTATACTCAGTATTATTATATAGAGCGGTGTGACCGGTATCAGCGTATACTCAGTATTATTATACAGAGCGGTGTGACCGGTATCAGCGTATACTCAGTGTTATTATACAGTGCGGTGTGACCGGCATCAGCGTATACTTTTTATTATTATTATACAGAGAGGTGTGACCGGTATCAGCGTATACTCAGTATTAGTGATGAGCGGGTTCGGTTCCTCGGGATCCGAACCCCCCCGAACTTCACCCTTTTTTTCACGGGTCCGAGCAGACTCGGATCCTCCCGCCTTGCTCGGTTAACCCGATCGCGCCCGAACGTCATCATCCCGCGGTCGGATTCTCGCAAGATTCGTATTCTATATAAGGAGCAGGGCGTCGCCGCCATTTTTCACTCGTGCATTGGAGATGATAGTGAGAGGACGTGGCTGGCGTTCTCTCAGTTTCTGTGTTCAGTGTGCTGCAAATATCTGTGCTCAGTGTGCTGCAAATATCTGTGCTCAGTGTGCTGCAAATATCTGTGCTCAGTGTGCTGCAAATATCTACGTTCTCTGCCTGAAAAACGCTCCATATCTGTGCTCAGTGTGCTGCAAATATCTGTGCTCAGTGTGCTTTATTGTGGGGACTGGGGACCACCAGTATTATATAGTAGGAGGACAGTGCAGAGTTTTGCTGACCAATGACCACCAGTATTATACGTTCTCTGCCTGAAAAACGCTCCATATCTGTGCTGCATTGTAGTATATAGTAGAAGAACAGTGCAGAATTTTGCTGACCAGTGACCACCAGTATTATATCAGTACGGTACAGTAGTCCACTGCTCTACCTACCTCTGTGTCGTCAAGTATACTATCCATCCATACGTGTGGTGCATTTAAGTTTTGCGCAGTATATATATAATAGGAGGACAGTGCATAATTTTTCTGACCACCAGTATATAATATATAGCAGTACGGTAGAGTAGTCCACTGCTCTACCTACCTCTGTGTCGTCAAGTATACTATCCATCCATACCTGTGGTGCATTTAAGTTTTACGCAGTATATATATAGTAGGAGGACAGTGCATAATTTTGCTGACCACCAGTATATAATATATAGCAGTACGGTACAGTAGTCCACTGCTCTACCTACCTCTGTGTCATCAAGTATACTATCCCATCCATACCTGTGGTGCATTTAAGTTTTGCACAGTATATATATAGTAGGAGGACAGTGCATAATTTTACTGACCACCAGTATATAATATATAGCAGTACGGTACAGTAGTCCACTGCTCTACCTACCTCTGTGTCGTCAAGTATACTATCCCATCCATACCTGTGGTGCATTTAAGTTTTGTGCAGTATATATATAGTAGGAGAACAGTGCATAATTTTGCTGACCACCAGTATATAATATATAGCAGTACGGTACAGTAGTCCACTGCTCTACCTACCTCTGTGTCGTCAAGTATACTATCCATCCATACCTGTGGTGCATTTAAGTTTTACGCAGTATATATATAGTAGGAGGACAGTGCATAATTTTGCTGACCAGCAGTATATAATATATAGCAGTACGGTACAGTAGTCCACTGCTCTACCTACCTCTGTGTCATCAAGTATACTATCCATCCATACCTGTGGTGCATTTAAGTTTTGCGCAGTGTATATATAGTAGGAGGACAGTGCATAATTTTACTGACCACCAGTATATAATATATAGCAGTACGGTACAGTAGTCCACTGCTCTACCTACCTCTGTGTTGTCAAGTTTACTATCCATCCATACCTGTGGTGCATTTAAGTTTTTGTGCGCAGTATATATATATAGTAGGACTGTGCATAAATTTGCTGACCACCAGTATATAATATATAGCAGTACGGTACAGTAGTCCACTGCTCTACCTACCTCTGTGTCGTCAAGTATACTATCCCATCCATACCTGTGGTAAATTTTAAGTTGTGCGCAGTATATATAGTAGTAGGCCATTGCTATTGATATATTACTGGCATATAATTCCACACATTAAAAAATGGAGAACAAAAATGTGGTGGGTAAAATAGGGAAAGATCAAGATCCACTTCCACCTCGTGCTGAAGCTGCTGCCACTAGTCATGGCCGAGATGATGAAATGCCATCAACGTCGTCTGCCAAGGCTGATGCCCAATGTCATAGTAGAGAGCATGTAAAATCCAAAAAACAAAAGTTCAGTCAAATGACCCAAAAATCGAAATCAAAATCGTCCGAGGAGAAGCGTAAACTTGCCAATATGCCATTTACGACACGGAGTGGCAAGGAACGGCTGAGGCCCTGGCCTATGTTCACGGCTAGTGGTTCAGCTTCACATGAGGATGGAAGCACTCATCCTCCCGCTAGAAAAATGAAAAGACTTAAGCTGGCAAAAGCACAGCAAAGAACTGTGCGTTCTTCTAAATCACAAATCACCAAGGAGAGTCCAATTGTGTCGGTTGCGATGCCTGACCTTCCCAACACTGGACGGGGAGAGGTGGTGCCTTCCACCATTTGCACGCCCCCTGCGAGTGCTGGAAGGAGCACCCGCAGTCCAGTTCCTGATATTAAAATTAAAGATGTCACTGTTGAAGTACATCAGGATGAGGATATGTGTGTTGCTGGCGCTGAGGAGGAAATTCACAAGGAGGAATCTGATGGTGAGGAGGTTTGTTTAAGTCAGGCACCCGGGGAGACACCTGTTGTACGTGGGATGAATATGGCCATTGACATGCCTGGTCAAAATACAAAAAAAATCAGCTCTTCGGTGTGGAATTATTTCAACACAAATGCGGACAACAGGTGTCAAGCCGTGTGTTGCCTTTGTCACGCTGCCTGTAATAAGTAGGGGTAAGGACGTTAACCACCTAGGAACATCCTCCCTTAAACGTCACCTGGAGCGCATTCAGCAGAAGTCATTGACAGGTTCAAAAACTTTGGGTGACAGCGGAAGCAGTCCACTGACAACTAAATCCCTTCTTCCTCTTGTACCCAAGCTCCTGCAAACCATACCACCAACTCCCTCAATGTCAATTTCCCCCTTAGACAGGAATGCCAATAGTCCTGCAGGCCATGTCACTGGCAAGTCTGACGAGTCCTCTCCTGACTGGGATTCCTCTGATGGATCCTTGAGTGTAACGCCTACTGCTGCTGGCGCTGCTGTTGTTGTTGCTGGGAGTCGATCGTCATCCCAGAGGGGAAGTCGGAAGACCACTTGTACTACTTCCAGTAAGCAATTGACTGTCCAACAGTCCTTTGCGAGGAAGATGAAATATCACAGCAGTCATCCTGTTGCAAAGCAGATAACTCAGGCCTTGGCAGCTGTGTTGGTGTTAGACGTGCGTCCGGTATCCGGCATTAGTTCACAGGCAATTAGAGAATTTCGTGAGGTAGTGTGTCCCCGGTACCAAATACCATCTAGGTTCCACTTCTCTAGGCAGGTGATACCGAGAATGTACACAGACGTCAGAAAAAGACTCACCAGTGTCCTAAAAAATGCAGTTGTACCCAGTGTCCACTTAACCACGGACATGTGGACAAGTGGAGCAGGGCAGACTCAGGACTATATGACTGTGACAGCCCACTGGGTAGATGTATTGCCTCCCGCAGCAAGAACAGCAGCGGCGGCACCAGTAGCAGCATCTCGCAAATGCCAACTCGTTCTTAGGCAGGCTACGCTTTGTATCACCGCTTTCCATAAGAGGCACACAGCTGACAACCTCTTACGGAAACTGAGGAACATCATCGCAGATTGGCTTACCCCAATTGGACTCTCCTGGGGATTTGTGACATCGGACAATGCCACTAATATTTTGCGTGCATTACAGTTGGTCAAATTTCAGCACGTCCCATGTTTTGCACATACATTGAATTTGGTGGTGCAGAATTATTTTTTTTTTAAACAACAATTTCTTTATTATTATTTAAGATAATCAGCATGACAGCGTATACATTTACAAGGAATACAGGAAAATAGGTATAACAAATTAGAAGTTCTGTTAGAGAAGAAGTATAGTTCCCATATAAGGGAATCAAAGGCAAAAGAAAGAAAAATAAAGTAACGAAGCATATCCCTCAATATATGTAGAACCCTCCACATTTTGAAAGGGATACTTGACCAAAATGAGATCAGCATCCACAGGAGAGCTAGTGAATATGTAATAATTTTGGAGTAATAAAAAACATATACCTTTATGAAAAGCCATACCTGACTAAACTTAGTTAGAGAAGCCAACATCGCAGTTCTCACTATAAGATCACACAGAAAAATAAAATAAAGCAAAGTAAAAGAAAAAATAAAGATTAAAATAACAACAGAATAAAACTACAAAACAGGATATGGGAGGGGTTTTGAAGGGGGGTAGGGAAGGTAGATATTCGTGACACCAGATAATTACCATTTCGAAAACTCTCAGTTTGTCCTGAACCCAGACTGAAACCAAACATATTATCAAATTTAGTAGCACCTATCAGGGGGTTAAAAAGGTTGTGCGCGTGAGTGTACCTAAGTAAGGTTACGCAAAAGTTGCCATTCCGTGTTTTCAAAATTTCCATGATGGTATTTTGTGTGGAGAGATCTAAGGATGAAATAAAAGGTTCCCATTTCGAATGAAATTTCTCTACATTTTTGTTTAAATCTGGAAAGGTATCCCTTCTATCAAAATACATTAATTGAAGTAATTTTTGTCTAACTTCCAATATGGATGGAGTAGTCCTGGATATCCAATGAACTAGAATAATTTTTTTTGGCTACTGTGACTATAATCGATAGTAAAGGCAAAATGGTTGACTTGCGAGTACCCAGGTCCCAGTCCCTAAAATCGGCTAAGAGACAAGCAGAAGGATTCGGGAGGAGATGGAGATCGAACAAAAAGTTTATGTAATTGAGTAATTTACACCAAAAGCGTTTGATTTTCCCACAACTCCACATGCAATGGAAAAAATCTGCCTTAGAGGCACGGCATTTCAGACAAGAGCTATCGTTGTCAGGGAACATGTGAGCTCCCTGATATGGAGAAATATATGCTCTGTGTAATGTTTTTAGATGTACCTCTTGTAAATATGAGGATTTCAAATGCTTCAGTGTTGTTTCAAAATTATTAATAACGTCGGCGTCGGTTTGTATAGTTACTATATCAGAATGCCATGCTTTTAAAAGCTTTGACCATGCCGGTGATGTAGCGGTAGGGGAAAGAAGAGAATAAAGCATTTTAGTGTGGTATGGCATAGATTTTAGAGCAGTAAATAAACTATTTAGAGGGTCTGTGGAAAGGGTAAAGCGCGTGGATGGAGTCAGGGATAGTGCATAGTGTCTAGATTGTAAGTACATAAAAAATGTCCGATCAGATAGCTGATACGTAAGTTTCAGTTCTGAATAGGTAAGTATAAGCCCTCCAGGGTCAAAGATTAGTGAAGCTAAAAACAGACCTTTCTGTTTCCAATTCAGATAGTCAGCATTTGTTAGTGAGGGTGGAAATGAAGGGTTTCCCCATAGAGGGACGTAAGGAGATGAGAGGTGATTTCTGAGTAATTTTTTGTTAATGGATTTCCATGCCAAATAAACATCATGAAACAGTATGTTCTGTAAAATGTTGGGTGGAATGTCCCCTTGTTTAGAGTGAAGCAAGGCACTAGGAGCGAATGGAGAGAAGATGGCACAGTCTAATGCAAGATCAGTGTAAGTGGAAGAATTTAGTATCCAATCATTAATAACCCGAAATTGTACAGAAAGAAAATATCTATGGAGATTAGGGGCGTTCATTCCTCCTTTGGAGCGAGGAGATTGAAGTTTATCCAGGGCAATTCTAGGACGTTTTTGATTCCATAAAAAACGCGAAGTTAGACTATCAAATTTGGAAAAATCTGATTTGGAGAGTCCAATTGGAAGCATTTGAAGGGCATAGAAAATCTTCGGAAAGATTATACTCTTAACAATTGCCAGACGGCCAAGAAGGGAAAGGGGTAGATTCATCCAGGCGTCATATAAGGTCGAGATTTTTGTAAGGATCGGAGAAAAATTTAGTTTGTATAAGGAAGAAAGGTCAGAGGGAATATTAACACCTAAATATTTGATACTGTCGACTTTAGTAAAATGGGATTGCGTTGAGGAAGAAGAGGGTTTGGCTGACCGAGGACTAGATACAGTAAGTAGTTCAGACTTAGCGATGTTAATCCTGAAGCCCGCCACGCTCCCGAAGGAATGTATCAGGGACATTACATTGGGGATCGTGATATCAGGTCGGGAAAGAAATAATAACATATCGTCCGCGAAGAGAGCCGTCTTCAGAACAACATCGCCAATCCGAATACCATCAATAAGTGGAAAATTACGAATGGAAACCACAAGGGGTTCAATTGCCAACGCAAACAGCAAGGGGGAAAGTGGACATCCCTGCCTCGTGCCTTTATATATGGTAAACGGAGTAGAGGAGTAACCATTACATATAAGTTGGGATTTTGGGGAGGTATATAAGGTTTTTAATAGCAAAATAAATGAAGAAGGGTGACCGAATTTCTCTAAAGTCAAAAATAAATGAGGCCATGTTATGAGATCGAAGGCCTTTTCTGCATCTAAAGTTAAAACTACATTGGGGGAGGAGTCACGAGTATTAGGAACAGTCAGATGTTGAATAGTAGCCAATACCCGTCTAACATTCCGAACAGAGTGGCGTCCGCAAATGAAACCTGTTTGATCAGGATGGATAACTTGTGGTAGAGAGAACTTCAATCTATCGGCCAGAATTTTTGTTAGGATTTTTTAATCTAAATTTAAGAGGGAAATGGGACGATATGATGCGGGGCTAGAAAGATCTCGACCTTGTTTTGGGAGTACCTTGATAATAGCTGAATTAAAATGAAGGGGAATCGTGTTAGTATCCATAATATGGTTATAGAAAGCAGTCAGGTATGTGTTAATTTTTGGAGCTAGGTGTTTATAGAATTCTCCTGACAATCCATCAGGACCGGGGGCTTTGGAATCACCTGTCAGACTTCATCACAAGTGATCGGGGCCATCAAGGAGGGAAAATCTTCCGCCGAAAATTGTGGAAGGTCTGGGAAGTCACAAGCTGGGGAAGGGGATTGAATGTTGAAAGGAGAGGGGGGTAAGGCAGAATGAGGAGAATAAAGGTTTTCATAATATACTTTCATCATATCTGATATTTGTTGAGGATCAGTGGTCAATGTGCCCTCAGCAGTCGTTAACGGGTGTACTGTCATAGGAGTGACAGTGCCTTTTAAGAGGTTTGTGAGCATCTTGCCCGTTTTATTTCCAAATTTGTGGCATTTATAGTCAATTTTAAATTTGTATTTATCTCCCATAGATGATAAAAGTTCATTAAAGTGCAATTTTTGTGTGAGATAAACGTGTTTATTAGCAGGGGATGGATTTAGACTATAGGACTGATATGCATTCGTAAGAGCTTGTTGAGCAGATAAATAGGATTGTGCATATTTTCTTTTAAGTGCTGAGGTATAAGAGAGAATTTCTCCTCGTAAAACCGCCTTGGAGGCCAGCCAGAATAGGGACGGGTCGGAATCTGCATGAAATTCATTAGTATGAGAATAAGTATCCCAGGCAGCGTCTAACATATCACCAAATTTAGAGGACGTTATCAATTGAGATGGGAATCTCCATTGGGGGGGGGGGGGGGGGGGGGTTTGTTTACAGGCCGTATGAGGAGTGAGAACCAAATCAAGGCATGATCAGAAATTGCTATTGATTCAATGTCAGAGTCCGTGATGTTTGGAAATAGTTGGTGAGATATAAAAGTGTAATCAATACGTGAAAGAGTGCTGTGTGCAGCAGAAAGGCAGGTATAGTTTTTATCCGTAGGGTGCAAGGCTCTCCATATATCTACTAAGTGTAGGGATGAACATAAATGTGAGATACCTAGTTTGGGGAGGTGAAGGGGAGTTCCAGAGGAGTATGAGCGGTCTAAGTAGGGAGAAGTAATCAGATTAAAATCTCCACACATTACCAGGTTATTATGGGCATGAGGAATGAGTTTGGAAAGCAATTGTTGGAAAAATGTTTTGCTATAAGTGTTGGGCGCATATACATTGCAAAAAATATATGGGATGTTATATAAAGTGAGTTCAACAAGGAGGAGCCTACCAGCAGGGTCTGCGTCAATTCGTGTTACCACAACTGGTATGTTACGTTTGGCAAGTATGACTACTCCGCGTGCTTTAGAGGTAAATGGGGCATCTGCAATCAGGGACCACTGAAGCATTTGAAGTTTAAGCGTTTCTATGTGAGTGAGATGTGATTCCTGTAGGAAGATGACGTCTACATTTTGTTTATTCAAATAATGAAGAATTTTGCGTCTCTTCTGCGGAGAATTTATACCCCCAACGTTAAGGGAACCTATTTTGATTTCAGTCATTTAGAGCATAAAGCATAGTAATAGTGAGTAACTGGGAGCAACAAACAAGCAATAGATCAGTACAAGTGTATCTATGTGGAATGGGGGGAGGAGGAGGAGGGACATAGGTAAAACAAAACAAAATAGTAACAAACCAAAACAAATGATGAATGATGTCTGTATAATACATGACGGAAATCCGGTAAACAAATTTCAAGCAACATTAAGCACGAATACTGTGAAATTTCGACATAGTGCTCCGGCAGACAAAACCACCACATAATATTTGATATACAGAATAGAGAGTTAGAGACCAATAATCAAAAGGCCGAGGCCTTAACATTAAAGTTGAGGAAGAGCAGTTATATTAGTTTTATGGATAGAAACATATAACTACAACCACCTATAATAGAGGTAAGATGTAAGTAAATTAAAGTAGCATTAAGGTGAACAGAGCACCTCCAAAAATAGTCCTGCAATTAGGAAAAAAAAACTGAAAATATAAGTATGCAGTCAACATCTTACGAACATCACATTGCAGCGGTGAGTCTGTCCTGTAGTGAATCATACATCTAGAAAGCCTCAAATCGACCATCTAGCGGGATCTTTGTCAGGAGAGATTTATTTAGAAGATACAAGGGGAGGGGCATCCGAAATATCTTCCTGGGCTTCTGAGGCTTCATCATGAAGATAGGCCATGGCGTCGTCAGGAGAAGTAAAATCCAGTGGTTTGTCTCCCCCATAAATTCTGAGCTTAGCAGGATATAACAGAGAGAATTTGCGTTTGTCCTGAACTAATTTAGAGCACACTGGGTTGAAAGCTTTTCTAGCTCTGGTCAGTTCAGCAGAAAAATCCTGGAAAATAAACCGGCGAGAGTTGTCCCACATCACGGACCTCTGTTTGCGGGAGGCTGTCCAAAAAGCCATTTTGTGCAGATAATTAAGACAGCGAAATAACGTGACCCGCGGGCGACTGTCGGGGGTGCGTGGAGGAGGGCCCACGCTATGTACTCTTTAAATTACGAGATCTTTGCAGGCGTCAGAAATATTTAAGAGGGATGGCAGGGTGGTCTGTACAAATGTAGCTAGGTCAGCACCTTTTACAGATTCAGACAAGCCCACCAATCTAATATTATTCCGTCGCGAGCGATTTTCTGCATCCTCTAGACGGTTCCATAGTTGGTGATTCTCTTTTTGTAAACGGAGAATGGAGCATTGAGTGGACGCCATATCATGGCTTAAAACCCCAATTTGATTATCATGCACAGACACCTTGTGTGTGAGGTGTTGCAACTGCTGTGTAATATCAGCCACAGCTTTAGACAGTAAGGGACCCATAGTGTTTGTGATTGCAGTGGCTAGGTCAGAATGCATTATTGAGGCATCTGATGAGAGACTGACCTGAGGGGAGTCCTTCTGAAAGAGTTCAGTAGCCGTCTTTTTAGCTGCGGGAGACGCCGGCGGGGTGCTGTTGCTCGGCGCCATATTGGGATTGGCACGCTTCTTCTCCTGTCTGGGCGGCTGCGGGAGAGCGGAGGGCTTCGGCGCGGCTCCGGAGGCAAGGTATTTCTCCATAAAGCTTCGGCTCCCAGCAGCAGTGTGAGAGGATCTCTGTGGAAGCCGTGAAAACGGCTTTTAAAAGCTAAGTGGTGTCTTGGTGCACGGAGCGACGCTGAGAGCTCACCTCACAGCATCAAGCCGGAACCGGAAGTCTGGTGCAGAATTATTTAAAAAACGATAGTGGCGTGCTAGAGATGCTATTGGTGGCCAGAAGAATTGCGGGCCACTTTTGGCATTAAGCCACCGCGTGCCGAAGACTGGAGCAGCAGCAAACACTCCTGAACCTGCCCCGCCATCATCTGAAGCAAGAGGTGGTAACGAGGTGGAATTCAACCCTCTATATGCTTCAGAGGATGGAGAAGCAGCAAAAGGCCATTCAAGCCTATACATCTGCCTACGATATAGGCAAAGGAGGGGGAATGCACCTGACTCAAGTGCAGTGGAGAATGATTTCAATGTTGTGCAAGTTTCTGCAACCCTTTGAACTTGCCACACGTGAAGTCAGTTCAGACACTGCCAGCCTGAGTCAGGTCATTCCCCTCATCAGGCTTTTGCAGAAGAAGCTGGAGAGATTGAAGGAGGAGCTAAAATGGAGCGATTCCGCTAGGCATGTGGGACTTGTGGATGGAGCCCTTAATTCGCTTAACCAGGATTCACGGGTGGTCAATCTGTTGAAATCAGAGCACTACATTTTGGTCACCGTGCTCAATCCTAGTTTTAAAGCCTACGTTGTATCTCTCTTTCCGGCAGACACAAGTCTGCAGATGTTCAAACTTCAAAGACCTGCTGGTGAGACACTTGTCAAGTCAAGCGGAACGTGACCCGCCAACAGCTCCTCTTTCATTTTCTCCCGCCACTGGAGTTGACAGGAAAAGAATCATATTTCCAAAACCACCCACTGGCTGTGATGCAGGGCAGTCAGGAGCGAGTGCTGACATCTGGTCCAGAGTGAAGGACCTGCCAACGATTTCTAACATGTCGTCTACTGTCACTGCATATGATTCTGTCACCATTGAAAGAATGGTGGAGGATTATATGAGTGACCACATCCAAGTAGGCACGTCAGACAGTCCGTACGTATACTGGCAGGAAAAAGAGGCAATTTGGAGGCCCTTGCACAAACTGGCTTTATTTTACCTAAGTTGCCCCCCCTCCAGTGTGTACTCTGAAAGAGTGTTTAGTGCAGCCGGTCACCTTGTCAGCGATCGGCGTACGAGGTTACTTCCAGAAAATGTGGAGAAGATGATGTTCACCAAAATTAATTATAATCATTTCCTCCTTGGAGACATTCACCAGCAATTGCCTCCAGAAAGTACACAGGGACCTGAGATGGTAGATTCCAGTGGGGACGAATTAATACTCTGTGAGGAGGGGGATGTACACAGTGAAAAGAGTGATGAATCGGAGGATGAGGAGGAGGTGGACATCTTGCCTCTGTAGAGCCAGTTTGTGCAAGGAGAGATTAATTGCTTCTTTTTTGGTGGGGGCCCAAACCAACCAGTCATTTCAGCCACAGTCGTGTGGCAGACCCTGTGGCTGAAATTATGGATTTGTTAAAGTGTACATGTCCTCTTTACACAACATAAGGGTGGGTGGGAGGGCCCAAGGACAATTCCATCTTGCACTTATTTTTTTTATTATTTATCTTTGCATCATGTGATGTTTGGGGCTAATTTTTTTAAGTGCCATCCTGTCTGACACTGCAGTGCCACTCCTAGATGGGCCAGGTGTTTGTGCCGGCCACTTGGGTCGCTTAGCTTAGTCATCCAGCGACCTCGGTGCAAATTTTAGGACTAAAAATAATATTGTGAGGTGTGAGGTGTTCAGAATAGACTGGAAATGAGTGGAAATTGTGGTTATTGAGGTTATTAATACTATGGGATCAAAATTACCCCCGAAGTCTATGATTTAAGCTGTTTTTGAGGTTTTTTTGTAAAAAAACACCCGAATCCGATAAAAAACAATTTCAGGGAGGTTTTGCCAAAATGCGCCCAAATCCAAAACACGGCCGCAGAACCGAATCCAAAACCAAAACACAAAACCCGAAAAATAATACAGAGTGGTGTGACCCGTATCAGAGTGTACTCAGTATTATTATACAGAGTGGTGTGACCGGTATCAGCGTATACTCAGTATTATTATACAGAGCGGTGTGACCGGTATCAGCGTATACTCAGTCTTAATATACAGAGCGGTGTGACCGGTATCAGCGTATACTCAGTATTATTATACAGAGCGGTGTGACCGGTATCAGCGTATACTCACTATTATTATACAGAGCGCTGTGACCGGTATCAGCGTATACTCAGTATTATTATACAGAGCGGTGTGACCAGTATCAGCGTATACTTAGTATTATTATAAAGAGCGGTGTGACCGGTATCAGCGTATACTCACTATTATTATACAGAGCGGTGTGACCTGTATCAGTGTATACTCAGTATTATTATACAGAGCGCTGTGACCGGTATAAGCGTATACTCAGTATTATTATACAGACCGGTGTGACCAGTATCAGCGTATACTCAGTATTTTTATACAGAGCGGTGTGACCGGTATCAGCGTATACTCACTATTATTATACAGAGCGGTGTGACCTGTATCAGTGTATACTCAGTATTATTATACAGAGCGCTGTGACCGGTATAAGCGTATACTCAGTATTATTATACAGACCGGTGTGACCAGTACCAGCGTATACTCAGTATTATTATACAGAGCGGTGTGACCGGTATCAACGTATACTCAGTGTTATTATACAGAGCGGTGTGACCAGTATCAGCGTATACTCAGTATTATTATACAGGGTGGTGTGACCGGTATCAGCGTATACTCAGTATTATTATACAGAACGGTGTGACCGGTATCAGCGTATACTCAGTATTGTTATACAGAGCGGTGTGACCAGTATCAGCTTATACTCAGTATTATACAGAGCGGTGTGACCGGTATCAGCGTATACTCAGTGTTATTATACAGTGCGGTGTGACCGGCATCAGCGTATACTTATTATTATTATTATACAGAGAGGTGTGACCGGTATCAGCGTATACTCAGTATTAGTGATGAGCGGGTTCGGTTCCTCGGGATCCGAACCCCTCCGAACTTCACCCTTTTTTTCACGGGTCCGAACAGACTCGGATCCTCCCGCCTGCTCGGTTAACCCGATCGCGCCCGAACGTCATCATCCCGCGGTCGGATTCTCGCGAGATTCGTATTCTATATAAGGAGCCGCGTGTCGCCGCCATTTTTCACTCGTGCATTGGAGATGATAGTGAGAGGACGTGGCTGGCGTTCTCTCAGTTTCTGTGTTCAGTGTGCTGCAAATATCTGTGCTCAGTGTGCTGCAAATATCTGTGCTCAGTGTGCTGCAAATATCTGTGCTCAGTATGCTGCAAATATCTACGTTCTCTGCCTGAAAAACGCTCCATATCTGTGCTCAGTGTGCTGCAAATATCTGTGCTCAGTGTGCTTTATTGTGGGGACTGGGGACCACCAGTATTATATAGTAGGAGGACAGTGCAGAGTTTTGCTGACCAATGACCACCAGTATTATACGTTCTCTGCCTGAAAAACGCTCCATATCTGTGCTGCATTGTAGTATATAGTAGGAGGACAGTGCAGAATTTTGCTGACCAGTGACCACCAGTATTATATCAGTACGGTACAGTAGTCCACTGCTCTACCTACCTCTGTGTCGTCAAGTATACTATCCATCCATACGTGTGGTGCATTTAAGTCTTGCGCAGTATATATATAGTAGGAGGACAGTGCATAATTTTGCTGACCACCAGTATATAATATATAGCAGTACGGTACAGTAGTCCACTGCTCTACCTACCTCTGTGTCGTCAAGTATACTATCCAACCATACCTGTGGTGCATTTAAGTTTTACGCAGTATATATATAGTAGGAGGACAGTGCAGAATTTTGCTGACCAGTGACCACCAGTATTATATCAGTACGGTACAGTAGTCCACTGCTCTACCTACCTCTGTGTCGTCAAGTATACTAAACATCCATACGTGTGGTGCATTTAAGTTTTGCGCAGTATATATATAGTAGGAGGACAGGTCATAATTTTGCTGACCACCAGTATATAATATATAGCAGTACGGTACAGTAGTCCACTGCTCTACCTACCTCTGTGTCGTCAAGTATACTATCCATCCATACCTGTGGTGCATTTGAGTTTTACGCAGTATATATATAGTAGGAGGACAGTGCATAATTTTGCTGACCACCAGTATATATATATAGCAGTACGGTACAGTAGTCCACTGCTCTACCTACCTCTGTGTCATCAAGTATACTATCCCATCCATACCTGTGGTGCATTTAAGTTTTGCACAGTATATATATAGTAGGAGGACAGTGCATAATTTTGCTGACCACCAGTATATCATATATAGCAGTACGGTACAGTAGTCCACTGCTCTACCTACCTCTGTGTCGTCAAGTATACTATCCATCCATACCTGTGGTGCATTTCAGTTGTGCGCAGTATATATATTAGTAGGCCATTGCTATTGATATATTACTGGCATATAATTCCACACATTAAAAAATAGAGAACAAAAATGTGGAGGGTAAAATAGGGAAAGATCAAGATCCACTTCCACCTCGTGCTGAAGCTGCTGCCACTAGTCATGGCCGAGACGATGAAATGCCATCAACGTCGTCTGCCAAGGCTGATGCCCAATGTCATAGTAGAGAGCATGTAAAATCCAAAAAAATAAAGTTCAGTAAAATGACCCAAAAATCTAAATCAAAATCGTCTGAGGAGAAGCGTAAACTTGCAAATGTGCCATTTACGACACGGAGTGGCTAGGAACTGCTGAGGGCCTGGCCTATGTTCAAGGCTAGTGGTTCAGCTTCACATGAGGATGGAAGCACTCATCCTCCTGCTAGAAAACTTAAAAGAGTTAAGATGGCAAAAGCACAGCAAAGAACTGTGCGTTCTTCTAAATCACAAATCCCCAAGGAGAGTCCAATTGTGTCGGTTGCGATGCCTGCACCTCTTTTTTCTTTCATTTTTCTTTGCATCATGTGCTGTTTGGGGACTATTTTTGGAAGTGCCATCCTGTCTGACACTGCAGTGCCACTCCTAGATGGGCCAGGTGTTTGTGTCGGCCACTTGTGTCGCTTAGCTTAGCCATCCAGCGACCTTGGTGCACCTCTTTATTTCTTTGCATCATGTGCTGTTTGGGGACAATTTTTTTAATCTGCCATCCTGTCTGACACTGCAGTGCCACTCCTAGATGGTCCTAGTGTTTGTGTCGGCCCCTTGGGTCGCTTAACTTAGCCATCCAGCAACCTTGGTGCACCTCTTTTTTTCTTTGCATCATGTGCTGTTTGGGGACTATTTTTTAAATCTGCCATCCTGTCTGACACTGCAGTGCCAATCCTAGATGGGCCAGGTGTTTGTGTCGGCCACTTGGGTCGCTTAGCTTAGTCACACAGCTACCTCATTGCGCCTCTTTTTTTCTTTGCATCATGTGCTGTTTGGGGACTATTTTTTGAAGTGCCATCCTGTCTGACACTGCAGTGCCACTGCTAGATGGGCCAGGTGTTTGTGTCGGCCACTTGGGTCGCTTAGCTTAGCCATCCAGCGACCTTGGTGCACCTCTTTTTTTCTTTGCATCATGTGCTGTTTGGGGACTATTTTTTAAATCTGTCATCCTGTCTGACACTGCAGTGCCACTCCTAGATGGCCCAGGTGTTTGTGTCGGCCACTTGGGTCGCTTAGCTTAGCCATCCAGCGACCTTGGTGCACCTCTTTATTTCTTTGCATCATGTGCTGTTTGGGGACTATTTTTTAAATCTGCCATCCTGTCTGACACTGCAGTGCCAATCCTAGATGGGCCAGGTGTTTGTGTCGGCCACTTGGGTCGCTTAACTTAGCCATCCAGCAACCTTGGTGCACCTCTTTTTTTCTTTGCATCATGTGCTGTTTGGGGACTATTTTTTAAATCTGCCATCCTGTCTGACACTGCAGTGCCAATCCTAGATGGGCCAGGTGTTTGTGTTGGCCACTTGGGTCGCTTAGCTTAGTCACATAGCTACCTCATTGCGCCTCTTTTTTTCTTTGCATCATGTGCTGTTTGGGGACTATTTTTTTGAAGTGCCATCCTGTCTGACACTGCAGTGCCACTCCTAGATGGGCCAGGTGTTTGTGTCGGCCACTTGGGTCGCTTAGCTTAGCCATCCAGCGACCTTGGTGCACCTCTTTTTTTCTTTGCATCATGTGCTGTTTGGGGACTATTTTTTAAATCTGTCATCCTGTCTGACACTGCAGTGCCACTCCTAGATGGGCCAGGTGTTTGTGTCGGCCACTTAGGTCGCTTAGCTTAGCCATCCAGCGACCTTGGTGCACCTCTTTTTTTCTTTGCATCATGTGCTGTTTGGGGACTATTTTTTGAAGTGCCATCCTGTCTGACACTGCAGTGCCACTCCTAGATGGGCCAGGTGTTTGTGTCGGCCACTTGTGTCGCTTAGCTTAGTCACACAGATACCTCATTGCGCTTCTTTTTTTCTTTGCATCATGTGCTGTTTGGGGACTATTTTTTTGAAGTGCCATCCTGTCTGACACTGCAGTGCCACTCCTAGATGGGCCAGGTGTTTGTGCTGGCCACTTGGGTCGCTTAGCTTAGTCATCCAGCGACCTCGGTGCAAATTTTAGGACTAAAAATAATATTGTGAGGTGTGAGGTGTTCAGAATAGACTGGAAATGAGTGGAAATTGTGGTTATTGAGGTTAATAATACTATGGGATCAAAATTACCCCCGAAGTCTATGATTTAAGCTGTTTTTGAGGTTTTTTTGTAAAAAAACACCCGAATCCGATAAAAAAAATTTCAGGGAGGTTTTGCCAAAACGCGCCCAAATCCAAAACACGGCCGCGGAACCGAATCCAAAACCAAAACACAAAACCCGAAAAATAATACAGAGTGGTGTGACCGGTATCAGAGTGTACTCAGTATTATTATACAGAGTGGTGTGACCGGTATCAGCGTATACTCAGTATTATTATACAGAGCGGTGTGACCGGTATCAGCGTATACTCAGTCTTAATATACAGAGCGGTGTGACCGGTATCAGCGTATACTCAGTATTATTATACAGAGCGGTGGGACCGGTATCAGCGTATACTCAGTATTATTATACAGAGCGGTGTGACCAGTATCAGCGTATACTCAGTATTATTATACAGAGCGGTGTGACCGGTATCAGCGTATACTCACTATTATTATACAGAGCGGTGTGACCGGTATCAGTGTATTCTCAGTATTATTATACAGAGTGCTGTGACCGGTATCAGCGTATACTCAGTATTATTATACAGAGCGGTGTGACCAGTATCAGTGTATACTCAGTATTATTATACAGAGCGGTGTGACCGGTATCAGCGTATACTCAGTATTATTATACAGAGCGGTGTGACCGGTATCAGCGTATACTCAGTATTATTATACAGAGCGGTGTGACCGGTATCAGCGTATACTCAATATTATTATACAGAGCGGTGTGACCAGTATCAGCGTATACTCAGTATTATTATACAGAGCGGTGTGACCGGTATCAGCGTATACTCAGTATTATTATACAGAGCGGTGTGACCGGTATCAGCGTATACTCAGTATTATTATACAGAGCGGTGTGACCAGTATCAGTGTATACTCAGTATTATTATACAGAGCGGTGTGACCAGTATCAGCGTATACTCAGTATTATTATACAGAGCGGTGTGACCAGTATCAGCGTATACTCAATATTATTATACAGAGCGGTGTGACCAGTATCAGCGTATACTCAGTATTATTATACAGAGCGGTGTGACCGGTATCAGCGTATACTCAGTATTATTATACAGAGCGGTGTGACCAGTATCAGTGTATACTCAGTATTATTATACAGAGCGGTGTGACCGGTATCAGCGTATACTCAGTATTATTATACAGAGCGGTGTGACCAGTATCAGCTTATACTCAGTATTATTATACAGAGCGATGTGACCGGTATCAGCGTATACTCAGTATTATTATACAGAGCGGTGTGACCAGTATCAGCGTATACTCAGTATTATTATATAGAGCGGTGTGACCGGTATCAGCGTATACTCAGTATTATTATACAGAGCGGTGTGACCGGTATCAGTGTATTCTCAGTATTATTATACAGAGTGCTGTGACCGGTATCAGCGTATACTCTGTGTTATTATACAGAGCGGTGTGACCAGTATCAGCGTATACTCAGTATTATTATACAGGGCGGTGTGACCGGTATCAGCGTATACTCAGTATTATTATACAGAGAGGTGTGACCAGTATCAGCGTATACTCAGTATTATTATACAGAGCGGTGTGACCGGTATCAGCTTATACTCAGTATTATTATACAGAGCGGTGTGACCGGTATCAGCGTATGCTCAGTATTATTATACAGAGCGGTGTGACCGGTGTCAGTGTATACTCAGTGTTATTATACAGAGCGGTGTGACCGGTATCAGCGTATGCTCAGTATTATTATACAGAGTGGTGTGACCGGTATCAGCGTATACTCAGTATTATTATACAGAGCGGTGTGACCGGTATCAGCGTATACTCAGTATTATTATACAGAGCAATGTGACCGGTATCAGTGTATACTCAGTATTATTATACAGAGCAGTGTGACCGGTATCAGCGTATGCTCAGTATTATTATACAGAGTGGTGTGACCGGTATCAGCGTATACTCAGTATTATTATACAGAGCGGTGTGACCGGTATCAGCGTATACTCACTATTATTATACAGAGCGCTGTGACCGGTATCAGCGTATACTCAGTATTATTATACAGAGCGGTGTGACCGGTATCAGCGTATACTCAATATTATTATACAGAGCGGTGTGACCAGTATCAGCGTATACTCAGTATTATTATACAGAGCGGTGTGACCGGTATCAGCGTATACTCAGTATTATTATACAGAGCGGTGTGACCGGTATCAGCGTATACTCAGTATTATTATACAGAGCGGTGTGACCAGTATCAGTGTATACTCAGTATTATTATACAGAGCGGTGTGACCAGTATCAGCGTATACTCAGTATTATTATACAGAGCGGTGTGACCAGTATCAGCGTATACTCAATATTATTATACAGAGCGGTGTGACCAGTATCAGCGTATACTCAGTATTATTATACAGAGCGGTGTGACCGGTATCAGCGTATACTCAGTATTATTATACAGAGCGGTGTGACCAGTATCAGTGTATACTCAGTATTATTATACAGAGCGGTGTGACCGGTATCAGCGTATACTCAGTATTATTATACAGAGCGGTGTGACCAGTATCAGCTTATACTCAGTATTATTATACAGAGCGATGTAACCGGTATCAGCGTATACTCAGTATTATTATACAGAGCGGTGTGACCAGTATCAGCGTATACTCAGTATTATTATATAGAGCGGTGTGACCGGTATCAGCGTATACTCAGTATTATTATACAGAGCGGTGTGACCGGTATCAGTGTATTCTCAGTATTATTATACAGAGTGCTGTGACCGGTATCAGCGTATACTCTGTGTTATTATACAGAGCGGTGTGACCAGTATCAGCGTATACTCAGTATTATTATACAGGGCGGTGTGACCGGTATCAGCGTATACTCAGTATTATTATACAGAGAGGTGTGACCAGTATCAGCGTATACTCAGTATTATTATACAGAGCGGTGTGACCGGTATCAGCTTATACTCAGTATTATTATACAGAGCGGTGTGACCGGTATCAGCGTATGCTCAGTATTATTATACAGAGCGGTGTGACCGGTGTCAGTGTATACTCAGTGTTATTATACAGAGCGGTGTGACCGGTATCAGCGTATGCTCAGTATTATTATACAGAGTGGTGTGACCGGTATCAGCGTATACTCAGTATTATTATACAGAGCGGTGTGACCGGTATCAGCGTATACTCAGTATTATTATACAGAGCAATGTGACCGGTATCAGTGTATACTCAGTATTATTATACAGAGCAGTGTGACCGGTATCAGCGTATGCTCAGTATTATTATACAGAGTGGTGTGACCGGTATCAGCGTATACTCAGTATTATTATACAGAGCGGTGTGACCGGTATCAGCGTATACTCAGTATTATTATACAGAGCAATGTGACCGGTATCAGCGTATACTCAGTGTTATTATACAGAGCGGTGTGACCGGTATCAACGTATACTCAGTGTTATTATACAGAGCGGTGTGACCGGTATCAGCCTATACTCAGTATTATTATACAGAGCGGTGTGACCGATATCAGCGTATACTCAGTATTATTATACAGAGCGGTGTGACCGGTATCAACGTATACTCAGTGTTATTATACAGAGCGGTGTGACCGGTATCAGCGTATACTCAGTATTATTATACAGAGCGGTGTGACTAGTATCAGCGTATACTCAGTATTATTATACAGAGCGGTGTGACCGGTATCAGTGTATACTCAGTATTATTATACAGAGCGGTGTGACCGGTATCAACGTATACTCAGTATTATTATACAGAGCGGTGTGACCGGTATCAGCGTATACTCAGTATTATTATACAGAGCGGTGTGACTAGTATCAGCGTATACTCAGTATTATTATACAGAGCGGTGTGACCGGTATCAGTGTATACTCAGTATTATTATACAGAGCGGTGTGACCGGTATCAGCGTATACTCAGTATTATTATACAGAGCGGTTGACCGGTATCAGCGTATACTCAGTATTAATATACAGAGCGGTGTGACCGGTATCAGTGTATACTCAGTATTATTATACAGAGCGGTGTGACCGGTATCAGTGTATACTCAGTATTATTATACAGAGCGGTGTGACCGGTATCAGCGTATACTCAGTATTATTATACAGAGCGGTGTGACTAGTATCAGCGTATACTCAGTATTATTATACAGAGCGGTGTGACCGGTATCAGTGTATACTCAGTATTATTATACAGAGCGGTGTGACCGGTATCAGCGTATACTCAGTATTATTATACAGGGCGGTGTGACCAGTATCAGCGTATACTCAGTATTATTATACAGGGCGGTGTGACCGGTATCAGCGTATACTCAGTATTATTATACAGGGCGGTGTGACCAGTATCAGCGTATACTCAGTATTATTATACAGAGCGGTGTGACCGGTATCAGCGTATACTCAGTATTAATATACAGAGCGGTGTGACCGGTATCAGTGTATACTCAGTATTATTATACAGAGCGGTGTGACCGGTATCAGTGTATACTCAGTATTATTATACAGAGCGGTGTGACCGGTATCAGCGTATACTCAGTATTATTATACAGGGCGGTGTGACCAGTATCAGCGTATACTCAGTATTATTATACAGGGCGGTGTGACCGGTATCAGCGTATACTCAGTATTATTATACAGGGCGGTGTGACCAGTATCAGCGTATACTCAGTATTATTATACAGAGCGGTGTGACCGGTATCAGTGTATACTCAGTATTATTATACAGAGCGGTGTGACCGGTATCAACGTATACTCAGTATTATTATACAGAGCGGTGTGACCGGTATCAGCGTATACTCAGTATTATTATACAGAGCGGTGTGACTAGTATCAGCGTATACTCAGTATTATTATACAGAGCGGTGTGACCGGTATCAGTGTATACTCAGTATTATCATACAGAGCGGTGTGACCGGTATCAGCGTATACTCAGTATTATTATACAGAGCGGTGTGACCGGTATCAGCGTATACTCAGTATTAATATACAGAGCGGTGTGACCGGTATCAGTGTATACTCAGTATTATTATACAGAGCGGTGTGACCGGTATCAGTGTATACTCAGTATTATTATACAGAGCGGTGTGACCGGTATCAGCGTATACTCAGTATTATTATACAGGGCGGTGTGACCAGTATCAGCGTATACTCAGTATTATTATACAGGGCGGTGTGACC
Source organism: Pseudophryne corroboree (assembly GCF_028390025.1). Lineage (NCBI taxonomy): Eukaryota > Metazoa > Chordata > Amphibia > Anura > Myobatrachidae > Pseudophryne > Pseudophryne corroboree. The sequence goes on along the minus strand of NC_086449.1, from coordinate 29,752,825 downwards.
AGTATCAGCGTATACTCAGTATTATTATACAGGGCGGTGTGACCAGTATCAGCGTATACTCAGTATTATTATACAGAGCGGTGTGACCGGTATCAGTGTATACTCAGTATTATTATACAGAGCGGTGTGACCGGTATCAGCGTATACTCAGTATTATTATACAGGGCGGTGTGACCAGTATCAGCGTATACTCAGTATTATTATACAGGGCGGTGTGACCAGTATCAACGTATACTCAGTATTATTATACAGAGCGGTGTGACCGGTATCAGCGTATACTCAGTATTATTATACAGAGCGGTGTGACTAGTATCAGCGTATACTCAGTATTATTATACAGAGCGGTGTGACCAGTATCAGCGTATACTCAGTATTATTATACAGAGCGATGTGACCGGTATCAGCGTATACTCAGTATTATTATACAGAGCGGTGTGACCGGTATCAGTGTATACTCAGTGTTATTATACAGAGCGGTGTGACAGGTATCAGCGTATACTCAGTATTATTATACAGAGCGGTGTGACCAGTATCAGCGTATACTCAGTATTATTATACAGAGCGATGTGACCGGTATCAGCGTATACTCAGTATTATTATACAGAGCGGTGTGACCGGTATCAGCGTATACTCAGTATTATTATACAGAGCGGTGTGACCAGTATCAGCGTATACTCAGTATTATTATACAGAGCGATGTGACCGGTATCAGCGTATACTCAGTATTATTATACAGAGCGGTGTGACCGGTATCAGTGTATACTCAGTATTATTATACAGAGCGGTGTGACCGGTATCAGCGTATACTCAGTGTTATTATACAGAGCGGTGTGACCAGTATCAGTGTATACTCAGTGTTATTATACAGGGTGGTGTGACCGGTATCAGCGTATACTCAGTATTATTATACAGAGCGGTGTGACCGGTATCAGCGTATACTCAGTATTATTATACAGAGCGGTGTGACCAGTATCAGCGTATGCTCAGTATTATTATACAGAGCGGTGTGACCAGTATCAGCGTATACTCAGTATTATTATACAGAGCGCTGTGACCGGTATCAGCGTATACTCAGTATTATTATACAGAGCGGTGTGACCAGTATCAGTGTATACTCAGTATTATTATACAGAGCGGTGTGACCAGTATCAGCGTATGCTCAGTATTATTATACAGAGCGGTGTGACCAGTATCAGCGTATACTCAGTATTATTATACAGAGAGGTGTGACCAGTATCAGCGTATACTCAGTATTATTATACAGAGCGATGTGACCGGTATCAGCGTATACTCAGTATTATTATACAGAGCGGTGTGACCGGTATCAGCTTATACTCAGTATTATTATACAGAGCGGTGTGACCGGTATCAGCGTATGCTCAGTATTATTATACAGAGCGGTGTGACCGGTATCAGCGTATACTCAGTATTATTATACAGAGCGGTGTGACCGGTATCAGCGTATGCTCAGTATTATTATACAGAGCGGTGTGACCAGTATCAGCGTATGCTCAGTATTATTATACAGAGCGGTGTGACCGGTATCAGCGTATACTCAGTATTATTATACAGAGCGGTGTGACCGGTATCAGCGTATACTCAGTGCTATTATACAGAGCGGTGTGACCGGTATCAGCGTATGCTCAGTATTATTATACAGAGTGGTGTGACCGGTATCAGCGTATACTCAGTATTATTATACAGAGCGGTGTGACCGGTATCAGCGTATACTCAGTATTATTATACAGAGCAATGTGACCAGTATCAGTGTATACTCAGTATTATTATACAGAGCGGTGTGACCGGTATCAGCGTATGCTCAGTATTATTATACAGAGTGGTGTGACCGGTATCAGCGTATACTCAGTATTATTATACAGAGCGGTGTGACCGGTATCAGCGTATACTCAGTATTATTATACAGAGCAATGTGACCGGTATCAGCGTATACTCAGTGTTATTATACAGAGCGGTGTGACCGGTATCAACGTATACTCAGTGTTATTATACAGAGCGGTGTGACCGGTATCAGCCTATACTCAGTATTATTATACAGAGCGGTGTGACCGGTATCAGCGTATATTCAGTGTTATTATACAGAGCGGTGTGACCGGTATCAGCGTATACTCAGTATTATTATACAGAGCGGTGTGACCGGTATCAACGTATACTCAGTGTTATTATACAGAGCGGTGTGACCGGTATCAGCGTATACTCAGTATTATTATACAGAGCGGTGTGACTAGTATCAGCGTATACTCAGTATTATTATACAGAGCGGTGTGACCGGTATCAGTGTATACTCAGTATTATTATACAGAGCGGTGTGACCGGTATCAGTGTATACTCAGTATTATTATACAGAGCGGTGTGACCAGTATCAGCGTATACTCAGTTTTATTATACAGAGCGGTGTGACCGGTATCAGCGTATGCTCAGTATTATTATACAGAGTGGTGTGACCGGTATCAGCGTATACTCAGTATTATTATACAGAGCGGTGTGACCGGTATCAACGTATACTCAGTATTATTATACAGAGCGGTGTGACCGGTATCAGCGTATACTCAGTATTATTATACAGAGCGGTGTGACCGGTATCAGCGTATACTCAGTATTATTATACAGAGCGGTGTGACCGGTATCAGTGTATACTCAGTATTATTATACAGAGCTGTGTGACCGGTATCAGCGTATACTCAGTATTATTATACAGAGCGGTGTGACCGGTATCAGCGTATACTCAGTATTATTATACAGAGCAATGTGACCGGTATCAGCGTATACTCAGTGTTATTATACAGAGCGGTGTGACCGGTATCAACGTATTCTCAGTGTTATTATACAGAGCGGTGTGACCGGTATCAGTGTATACTCAGTATTATTATAAAGAGCGGTGTGACCGGTATCAGCTTATACTCAGTATTATTATACAGAGCGGTGTGACCGGTATCAACGTATACTCAGTGTTATTATACAGAGCGGTGTGACTAGTATCAGCGTATACTCAGTATAATTATACAGAGCAGTGTGACCGGTATCAGCGTATACTCAGTGTTATTATACAGAGCGGTGTGACCGGTATCAGCGTATACTCAGTATTATTATACAGAGCGGTGTGACCGGTATCAGCGTATACTCAGTATTGTTATACAGAGCGGTGTGACCAGTATCAGCTTATACTCAGTATTATACAGAGCGGTGTGACCGGTATCAGCGTATACTCAGTGTTATTATACAGTGCGGTGTGACCGGCATCAGCGTATACTTATTATTATTATTATACAGAGAGGTGTGACCGGTATCAGCGTATACTCAGTATTAGTGATGAGCGGGTTCGGTTCCTCGGGATCCGAACCCCCCCGAACTTCACCCTTTTTTTCACGGGTCCGAACAGACTCGGATCCTCCCGCCTGCTCGGTTAACCCGATCGCGCCCGAACGTCATCATCCCGCGGTCGGATTCTCGCGAGATTCGTATTCTCTATAAGGAGCCGCGTGTCGCCGCCATTTTTCACTCGTGCATTGGAGATGATAGTGAGAGGACGTGGCTGGCGTTCTCTCAGTTTCTGTGTTCAGTGTGCTGCAAATATCTGTGCTCAGTGTGCTGCAAATATCTGTGCTCAGTGTGCTGCAAATATCTGTGCTCAGTATGCTGCAAATATCTACGTTCTCTGCCTGAAAAACGCTCCATATCTGTGCTCAGTGTGCTGCAAATATCTGTGCTCAGTGTGCTTTATTGTGGGGACTGGGGACCACCAGTATTATATAGTAGGAGGACAGTGCAGAGTTTTGCTGACCAATGACCACCAGTATTATACGTTCTCTGCCTGAAAAACGCTCCATATCTGCATTGTATTATATAGTAGGAGGACAGTGCAGAATTTTGCTGACCAGTGACCACCAGTATTATATCAGTACGGTACAGTAGTCCACTGCTCTACCTACCTCTGTGTCGTCAAGTATACTAAACATCCATACGTGTGGTGCATTTAAGTTTTGCGCAGTATATATATAGTAGGAGGACAGTGCATAATTCTGCTGACCACCAGTATATAATATATAGCAGTACGGTACAGTAGTCCACTGCTCTACCTACCTCTGTGTCGTCAAGTATACTATCCATCCATACCTGTGGTGCATTTGAGTTTTACGCAGTATATATATAGTAGGAGGACAGTGCATAATTTTGCTGACCACCAGTATATATATATAGCAGTACGGTACAGTAGTCCACTGCTCTACCTACCTCTGTGTCATCAAGTATACTATCCCATCCATACCTGTGGTGCATTTAAGTTTTGCACAGTATATATATAGTAGGAGGACAGTGCATAATTTTGCTGACCACCAGTATATAATATATAGCAGTACGGTACAGTAGTCCACTGCTCTACCTACCTCTGTGTCGTCAAGTATACTATCCATCCATACCTGTGGTGCATTTCAGTTGTGCGCAGTATATATATTAGTAGGCCATTGCTATTGATATATTACTGGCATATAATTCCACACATTAAAAAATGGAGAACAAAAATGTGGAGGTTAAAATAGGGAAAGATCAAGATCCACTTCCACTTCGTGCTGAAGCTGCTGCCACTAGTCATGGCCGAGACGATGAAATGCCATCAACGTCGTCTGCCAAGGCTGATGCCCAATGTCATAGTAGAGAGCATGTAAAATCCAAAAAAATAAAGTTCAGTAAAATGACCCAAAAATCTAAATCAAAATCGTCTGAGGAGAAGCGTAAACTTGCAAATGTGCCATTTACGACACGGAGTGGCTAGGAACTGCTGAGGGCCTAGCCTATGTTCAAGGCTAGTGGTTCAGCTTCACATGAGGATGGAAGCACTCATCCTCCTGCTAGAAAACTTAAAAGAGTTAAGATGGCAAAAGCACAGCAAAGAACTGTGCGTTCTTCTAAATCACAAATCCCCAAGGAGAGTCCAATTGTGTCGGTTGCGATGCCTGCACCTCTTTTTTCTTTCATTTTTCTTTGCATCATGTGCTGTTTGGGGACTATTTTTGGAAGTGCCATCCTGTCTGACACTGCAGTGCCACTCCTAGATGGGCCAGGTGTTTGTGTCGGCCACTTGTGTCGCTTAGCTTAGCCATCCAGCGACTTTGGTGCACCTCTTTATTTCTTTGCATCATGTGCTGTTTGGGGACAATTTTTTTAATCTGCCATCCTGTCTGACACTGCAGTGCCACTCCTAGATGGTCCTAGTGTTTGTGTCGGCCCCTTGGGTCGCTTAACTTAGCCATCCAGCAACCTTGGTGCACCTCTTTTTTTCTTTGCATCATGTGCAGTTTGGGGACTATTTTTTAAATCTGCCATCCTGTCTGACACTGCAGTGCCAATCCTAGATGGGCCAGGTGTTTGTGTCGGCCACTTGGGTCGCTTAGCTTAGTCACACAGCTACCTCATTGCGCCTCTTTTTTTCTTTGCATCATGTGCTGTTTGGGGACTATTTTTTGAAGTGCCATCCTGTCTGACACTGCAGTGCCACTGCTAGATGGGCCAGGTGTTTGTGTCGGCCACTTGGGTCGCTTAGCTTAGCCATCCAGCGACCTTGGTGCACCTCTTTTTTTCTTTGCATCATGTGCTGTTTGGGGACTATTTTTTAAATCTGTCATCCTGTCTGACACTGCAGTGCCACTCCTAGATGGCCCAGGTGTTTGTGTCGGCCACTTGGGTCGCTTAGCTTAGCCATCCAGCGACCTTGGTGCACCTCTTTATTTCTTTGCATCATGTGCTGTTTGGGGACTATTTTTTAAATCTGCCATCCTGTCTGACACTGCAGTGCCAATCCTAGATGGGCCAGGTGTTTGTGTCGGCCACTTGGGTCGCTTAACTTAGCCATCCAGCAACCTTGGTGCACCTCTTTTTTTCTTTGCATCATGTGCTGTTTGGGGACTATTTTTTAAATCTGCCATCCTGTCTGACACTGCAGTGCCAATCCTAGATGGGCCAGGTGTTTGTGTCGGCCACTTGGGTCGCTTAGCTTAGTCACATAGCTACCTCATTGCGCCTCTTTTTTTCTTTGCATCATGTGCTGTTTGGGGACTATTTTTTTGAAGTGCCATCCTGTCTGACACTGCAGTGCCACTCCTAGATGGACCAGGTGTTTGTGTCGGCCACTTGTGTCGCTTAGCTTAGTCACACAGCTACCTCATTGCACCTCTTATTTTCTTTGAATCATGTGCTGTTTGGGGACTATTTTTTGAAGTGCCATCCTGTCTGACACTGCAGTGCCACTCCTAGATGGGCCAGGTGTTTGTGTCGGCCACTTGGGTCGCTTAGCTTAGCCATCCAGCGACCTTGGTGCACCTCTTTTTTTCTTTGCATCATGTGCTGTTTGGGGACTATTTTTTAAATCTGTCATCCTGTCTGACACTGCAGTGCCACTCCTAGATGGGCCAGGTGTTTGTGTCGGCCACTTGGGTCGCTTAGCTTAGCCATCCAGCGACCTTGGTGCACCTCTTTTTTTCTTTGCATCATGTGCTGTTTGGGGACTATTTTTTGAAGTGCCATCCTGTCTGACACTGCAGTGCCACTCCTAGATGGGCCAGGTGTTTGTGTCGGCCACTTGTGTCGCTTAGCTTAGTCACACAGATACCTCATTGCGCTTCTTTTTTTCTTTGCATCATGTGCTGTTTGGGGACTATTTTTTTGAAGTGCCATCCTGTCTGACACTGCAGTGCCACTCCTAGATGGGCCAGGTGTTTGTGCTGGCCACTTGGGTCGCTTAGCTTAGTCATCCAGCGACCTCGGTGCAAATTTTAGGACTAAAAATAATATTGTGAGGTGTGAGGTGTTCAGAATAGACTGGAAATGAGTGGAAATTGTGGTTATTGAGGTTAATAATACTATGGGATCAAAATTACCCCCGAAGTCTATGATTTAAGCTGTTTTTGAGGTTTTTTTGTAAAAAAAACACCCGAATCCGATAAAAAAAATTTCAGGGAGGTTTTGCCAAAACGCGCCCAAATCCAAAACACGGCCGCGGAACCAAATCCAAAACCAAAACACAAAACCCGAAAAATAATACAGAGTGGTGTGACCGGTATCAGAGTGTACTCAGTATTATTATACAGAGTGGTGTGACCGGTATCAGCGTATACTCAGTATTATTATACAGAGCGGTGTGACCGGTATCAGCGTATACTCAGTCTTAATATACAGAGCGGTGTGACCGGTATCAGCGTATACTCAGTATTATTATACAGAGCGGTGGGACCGGTATCAGCGTATACTCAGTATTATTATACAGAGCGGTGTGACCAGTATCAGCGTATACTCAGTATTATTATACAGAGCGGTGTGACCGGTATCAGCGTATACTCACTATTATTATACAGAGCGGTGTGACCGGTATCAGTGTATTCTCAGTATTATTATACAGAGTGCTGTGACCGGTATCAGCGTATACTCAGTATTATTATACAGAGCGGTGTGACCAGTATCAGTGTATACTCAGTATTATTATACAGAGCGGTGTGACCGGTATCAGCGTATACTCAGTATTATTATACAGAGCGGTGTGACCGGTATCAGCGTATACTCAGTATTATTATACAGAGCGGTGTGACCGGTATCAGCGTATACTCAATATTATTATACAGAGCGGTGTGACCAGTATCAGCGTATACTCAGTATTATTATACAGAGCGGTGTGACCGGTATCAGCGTATACTCAGTATTATTATACAGAGCGGTGTGACCGGTATCAGCGTATACTCAGTATTATTATACAGAGCGGTGTGACCAGTATCAGTGTATACTCAGTATTATTATACAGAGCGGTGTGACCAGTATCAGCGTATACTCAGTATTATTATACAGAGCGGTGTGACCAGTATCAGCGTATACTCAATATTATTATACAGAGCGGTGTGACCAGTATCAGCGTATACTCAGTATTATTATACAGAGCGGTGTGACCGGTATCAGCGTATACTCAGTATTATTATACAGAGCGGTGTGACCAGTATCAGTGTATACTCAGTATTATTATTCAGAGCGGTGTGACCGGTATCAGCGTATACTCAGTATTATTATACAGAGCGGTGTGACCAGTATCAGCTTATACTCAGTATTATTATACAGAGCGATGTGACCGGTATCAGCGTATACTCAGTATTATTATACAGAGCGGTGTGACCAGTATCAGCGTATACTCAGTATTATTATATAGAGCGGTGTGACCGGTATCAGCGTATACTCAGTATTATTATACAGAGCGGTGTGACCGGTATCAGTGTATTCTCAGTATTATTATACAGAGTGCTGTGACCGGTATCAGCGTATACTCTGTGTTATTATACAGAGCGGTGTGACCAGTATCAGCGTATACTCAGTATTATTATACAGGGCGGTGTGACCGGTATCAGCGTATACTCAGTATTATTATACAGAGAGGTGTGACCAGTATCAGCGTATACTCAGTATTATTATACAGAGCGGTGTGACCGGTATCAGCTTATACTCAGTATTATTATACAGAGCGGTGTGACCGGTATCAGCGTATGCTCAGTATTATTATACAGAGCGGTGTGACCGGTGTCAGTGTATACTCAGTGTTATTATACAGAGCGGTGTGACCGGTATCAGCGTATGCTCAGTATTATTATACAGAGTGGTGTGACCGGTATCAGCGTATACTCAGTATTATTATACAGAGCGGTGTGACCGGTATCAGCGTATACTCAGTATTATTATACAGAGCAATGTGACCGGTATCAGTGTATACTCAGTATTATTATACAGAGCAGTGTGACCGGTATCAGCGTATGCTCAGTATTATTATACAGAGTGGTGTGACCGGTATCAGCGTATACTCAGTATTATTATACAGAGCGGTGTGACCGGTATCAGCGTATACTCACTATTATTATACAGAGCGCTGTGACCGGTATCAGCGTATACTCAGTATTATTATACAGAGCGGTGTGACCGGTATCAGCGTATACTCAATATTATTATACAGAGCGGTGTGACCAGTATCAGCGTATACTCAGTATTATTATACAGAGCGGTGTGACCGGTATCAGCGTATACTCAGTATTATTATACAGAGCGGTGTGACCGGTATCAGCGTATACTCAGTATTATTATACAGAGCGGTGTGACCAGTATCAGTGTATACTCAGTATTATTATACAGAGCGGTGTGACCAGTATCAGCGTATACTCAGTATTATTATACAGAGCGGTGTGACCAGTATCAGCGTATACTCAATATTATTATACAGAGCGGTGTGACCAGTATCAGCGTATACTCAGTATTATTATACAGAGCGGTGTGACCGGTATCAGCGTATACTCAGTATTATTATACAGAGCGGTGTGACCAGTATCAGTGTATACTCAGTATTATTATACAGAGCGGTGTGACCGGTATCAGCGTATACTCAGTATTATTATACAGAGCGGTGTGACCAGTATCAGCTTATACTCAGTATTATTATACAGAGCGATGTGACCGGTATCAGCGTATACTCAGTATTATTATACAGAGCGGTGTGACCAGTATCAGCGTATACTCAGTATTATTATATAGAGCGGTGTGACCGGTATCAGCGTATACTCAGTATTATTATACAGAGCGGTGTGACCGGTATCAGTGTATTCTCAGTATTATTATACAGAGTGCTGTGACCGGTATCAGCGTATACTCTGTGTTATTATACAGAGCGGTGTGACCAGTATCAGCGTATACTCAGTATTATTATACAGGGCGGTGTGACCGGTATCAGCGTATACTCAGTATTATTATACAGAGAGGTGTGACCAGTATCAGCGTATACTCAGTATTATTATACAGAGCGGTGTGACCGGTATCAGCTTATACTCAGTATTATTATACAGAGCGGTGTGACCGGTATCAGCGTATGCTCAGTATTATTATACAGAGCGGTGTGACCGGTGTCAGTGTATACTCAGTGTTATTATACAGAGCGGTGTGACCGGTATCAGCGTATGCTCAGTATTATTATACAGAGTGGTGTGACCGGTATCAGCGTATACTCAGTATTATTATACAGAGCGGTGTGACCGGTATCAGCGTATACTCAGTATTATTATACAGAGCAATGTGACCGGTATCAGTGTATACTCAGTATTATTATACAGAGCAGTGTGACCGGTATCAGCGTATGCTCAGTATTATTATACAGAGTGGTGTGACCGGTATCAGCGTATACTCAGTATTATTATACAGAGCGGTGTGACAGGTATCAGCGTATACTCAGTATTATTATACAGAGCAATGTGACCGGTATCAGCGTATACTCAGTGTTATTATACAGAGCGGTGTGACCGGTATCAACGTATACTCAGTGTTATTATACAGAGCGGTGTGACCGGTATCAGCCTATACTCAGTATTATTATACAGAGCGGTGTGACCGATATCAGCGTATACTCAGTATTATTATACAGAGCGGTGTGACCGGTATCAACGTATACTCAGTGTTATTATACAGAGCGGTGTGACCGGTATCAGCGTATACTCAGTATTATTATACAGAGCGGTGTGACTAGTATCAGCGTATACTCAGTATTATTATACAGAGCGGTGTGACCGGTATCAGTGTATATACTCAGTATTATTATACAGAGCGGTGTGACCGGTATCAACGTATACTCAGTATTATTATACAGAGCGGTGTGACCGGTATCAGCGTATACTCAGTATTATTATACAGAGCGGTGTGACTAGTATCAGCGTATACTCAGTATTATTATACAGAGCGGTGTGACCGGTATCAGTGTATACTCAGTATTATTATACAGAGCGGTGTGACCGGTATCAGCGTATACTCAGTATTATTATACAGAGCGGTGTGACCGGTATCAGCGTATACTCAGTATTAATATACAGAGCGGTGTGACCGGTATCAGTGTATACTCAGTATTATTATACAGAGTGGTGTGACCGGTATCAGTGTATACTCAGTATTATTATACAGAGCGGTGTGACCGGTATCAGCGTATACTCAGTATTATTATACAGAGCGGTGTGACTAGTATCAGCGTATACTCAGTATTATTATACAGAGCGGTGTGACCGGTATCAGTGTATACTCAGTATTATTATACAGAGCGGTGTGACCGGTATCAGCGTATACTCAGTATTATTATACAGGGCGGTGTGACCAGTATCAGCGTATACTCAGTATTATTATACAGGGCGGTGTGACCGGTATCAGCGTATACTCAGTATTATTATACAGGGCGGTGTGACCAGTATCAGCGTATACTCAGTATTATTATACAGAGCGGTGTGACCGGTATCAGCGTATACTCAGTATTAATATACAGAGCGGTGTGACCGGTATCAGTGTATACTCAGTATTATTATACAGAGCGGTGTGACCGGTATCAGTGTATATACTCAGTATTATTATACAGAGCGGTGTGACCGGTATCAGCGTATACTCAGTATTATTATACAGGGCGGTGTGACCAGTATCAGCGTATACTCAGTATTATTATACAGGGCGGTGTGACCGGTATCAGCGTATACTCAGTATTATTATACAGGGCGGTGTGACCAGTATCAGCGTATACTCAGTATTATTATACAGAGCGGTGTGACCGGTATCAGTGTATACTCAGTATTATTATACAGAGCGGTGTGACCGGTATCAACGTATACTCAGTATTATTATACAGAGCGGTGTGACCGGTATCAGCGTATACTCAGTATTATTATACAGAGCGGTGTGACTAGTATCAGCGTATACTCAGTATTATTATACAGAGCGGTGTGACCGGTATCAGTGTATACTCAGTATTATCATACAGAGCGGTGTGACCGGTATCAGCGTATACTCAGTATTATTATACAGAGCGGTGTGACCGGTATCAGCGTATACTCAGTATTAATATACAGAGCGGTGTGACCGGTATCAGTGTATACTCAGTATTATTATACAGAGCGGTGTGACCGGTATCAGTGTATACTCAGTATTATTATACAGAGCGGTGTGACCGGTATCAGCGTATACTCAGTATTATTATACAGGGCGGTGTGACCAGTATCAGCGTATACTCAGTATTATTATACAGGGCGGTGTGACCAGTATCAGCGTATACTCAGTATTATTATACAGGGCGGTGTGACCAGTATCAGCGTATACTCAGTATTATTATACAGAGCGGTGTGACCGGTATCAGTGTATACTCAGTATTATTATACAGAGCGGTGTGACCGGTATCAGCGTATACTCAGTATTATTATACAGGGCGGTGTGACCAGTATCAGCGTATACTCAGTATTATTATACAGGGCGGTGTGACCAGTATCAGCGTATACTCAGTATTATTATACAGAGCGGTGTGACCGGTATCAGCGTATACTCAGTATTATTATACAGAGCGGTGTGACCGGTATCAGCGTATGCTCAGTATTATTTACAGAGCGGTGTGACCGGTATCAGTGTATACTCAGTATTATTATACAGAGCGGTGTGACCGGTATCAGCGTATACTCAGTATTATTATACAGAGCGGTGTGACCAGTATCAGCGTATACTCAGTATTATTATACAGAGCGATGTGACCGGTATCAGCGTATACTCAGTATTATTATACAGAGCGGTGTGACCGGTATCAGTGTATACTCAGTGTTATTATACAGAGCGGTGTGACAGGTATCAGCGTATACTCAGTATTATTATACAGAGCGGTGTGACCAGTATCAGCGTATACTCAGTATTATTATACAGAGCGATGTGACCGGTATCAGCGTATACTCAGTATTATTATACAGAGCGGTGTGACCGGTATCAGCGTATACTCAGTATTATTATACAGAGCGGTGTGACCAGTATCAGCGTATACTCAGTATTATTATACAGAGCGATGTGACCGGTATCAGCGTATACTCAGTATTATTATACAGAGCGGTGTGACCGGTATCAGTGTATACTCAGTATTATTATACAGAGCGGTGTGACCGGTATCAGCGTATACTCAGTGTTATTATACAGAGCGGTGTGACCAGTATCAGTGTATACTCAGTGTTATTATACAGGGTGGTGTGACCGGTATCAGCGTATACTCAGTATTATTATACAGAGCGGTGTGACCGGTATCAGCGTATACTCAGTATTATTATACAGAGCGGTGTGACCAGTATCAGCGTATGCTCAGTATTATTATACAGAGCGGTGTGACCGGTGTCAGTGTATACTCAGTGTTATTATACAGAGCGGTGTGACCGGTATCAGCGTATGCTCAGTATTATTATACAGAGTGGTGTGACCAGTATCAGCTTATACTCAGTATTATTATACAGAGAGGTGTGACCAGTATCAGCGTATACTCAGTGTTATTATACAGAGCGATGTGACCGGTATCAGCGTATACTCAGTATTATTATACAGAGCGGTGTGACCGGTATCAGTGTATACTAAGTATTATTATACAGAGCGGTGTGACCGGTATCAGCGTATACTCAGTGTTATTATACAGAGCGGTGTGACCAGTATCAGTGTATACTCAGTGTTATTATACAGGGTGGTGTGACCGGTATCAGCGTATACTCAGTATTATTATACAGAGCGATGTGACCGGTATCAGCGTATACTCAGTATTATTATACAGAGCGGTGTGACCAGTATCAGCGTATGCTCAGTATTATTATACAGAGCGGTGTGACCAGTATCAGCGTATACTCAGTATTATTATACAGAGAGGTGTGACCAGTATCAGCGTATACTCAGTATTATTATACAGAGCGATGTGACCGGTATCAGCGTATACTCAGTATTATTATACAGAGCGGTGTGACCGGTATCAGCTTATACTCAGTATTATTATACAGAGCGGTGTGACCGGTATCAGCGTATGCTCAGTATTATTATACAGAGCGGTGTGACCGGTATCAGCGTATACTCAGTATTATTATGCAGAGCGGTGTGACCGGTATCAGCGTATGCTCAGTATTATTATACAGAGCGGTGTGACCGGTATCAGCGTATGCTCAGTATTATTATACAGAGCGGTGTGACCGGTATCAGCGTATACTCAGTATTATTATACAGAGCGGTGTGACCGGTATCAGCGTATACTCAGTGCTATTATACAGAGCGGTGTGACCGGTATCAGCGTATGCTCAGTATTATTATACAGAGTGGTGTGACCGGTATCAGCGTATACTCAGTATTATTATACAGAGCGGTGTGACCGGTATCAGCGTATACTCAGTATTATTATACAGAGCAATGTGACCAGTATCAGTGTATACTCAGTATTATTATACAGAGCGGTGTGACCGGTATCAGCGTATGCTCAGTATTATTATACAGAGTGGTGTGACCGGTATCAGCGTATACTCAGTGTTATTATACAGAGCGGTGTGACCGGTATCAGCGTATACTCAGTATTATTATACAGAGCAATGTGACCGGTATCAGCGTATACTCAGTGTTATTATACAGAGCGGTGTGACCGGTATCAACGTATACTCAGTGTTATTATACAGAGCGGTGTGACCGGTATCAGCCTATACTCAGTATTATTATACAGAGCGGTGTGACCGGTATCAGCGTATATTCAGTGTTATTATACAGAGCGGTGTGACCGGTATCAGCGTATACTCAGTATTATTATACAGAGCGGTGTGACCGGTATCAACGTATACTCAGTGTTATTATACAGAGCGGTGTGACCGGTATCAGCGTATACTCAGTATTATTATACAGAGCGGTGTGACTAGTATCAGCGTATACTCAGTATTATTATACAGAGCGGTGTGACCGGTATCAGTGTATACTCAGTATTATTATACAGAGCGGTGTGACCGGTATCAGTGTATACTCAGTATTATTATACAGAGCGGTGTGACCAGTATCAGCGTATACTCAGTTTTATTATACAGAGCGGTGTGACCGGTATCAGCGTATGCTCAGTATTATTATACAGAGTGGTGTGACCGGTATCAGCGTATACTCAGTATTATTATACAGAGCGGTGTGACCGGTATCAACGTATACTCAGTATTATTATACAGAGCGGTGTGACCGGTATCAGCGTATACTCAGTATTATTATACAGAGCGGTGTGACCGGTATCAGCGTATACTCAGTATTATTATACAGAGCGGTGTGACCGGTATCAGTGTATACTCAGTATTATTATACAGAGCTGTGTGACCGGTATCAGCGTATACTCAGTATTATTATACAGAGCAGTGTGACCGGTATCAGCGTATACTCAGTATTATTATACAGAGCAATGTGACCGGTATCAGCGTATACTCAGTGTTATTATACAGAGCGGTGTGACCGGTATCAACGTATACTCAGTGTTATTATACAGAGCGGTGTGACCGGTATCAGTGTATACTCAGTATTATTATAAAGAGCGGTGTGACCGGTATCAGCTTATACTCAGTATTATTATACAGAACGGTGTGACCGGTATCAACGTATACTCAGTGTTATTATACAGAGCGGTGTGACTAGTATCAGCGTATACTCAGTATTATTATACAGAGCAGTGTGACCGGTATCAGCGTATACTCAGTGTTATTATACAGAGCGGTGTGACCGGTATCAGCGTATACTCAGTATTATTATACAGAGCGGTGTGACCGGTATCAGCGTATACTCAGTATTGTTATACAGAGCGGTGTGACCAGTATCAGCTTATACTCAGTATTATACAGAGCGGTGTGACCGGTATCAGCGTATACTCAGTGTTATTATACAGTGCGGTGTGACCGGCATCAGCGTATACTTATTATTATTATTATACAGAGAGGTGTGACCGGTATCAGCGTATACTCAGTATTAGTGATGAGCGGGTTCGGTTCCTCGGGATCCGAACCCCCCCGAACTTCACCCTTTTTTTCACGGGTCCGAACAGACTCGGATCCTCCCGCCTGCTCGGTTAACCCGGTCGCGCCCGAACGTCATCATCCCGCGGTCGGATTCTCGCGAGATTCGTATTCTCTATAAGGAGCCGCGTGTCGCCGCCATTTTTCACTCGTGCATTGGAGATGATAGTGAGAGGACGTGGCTGGCGTTCTCTCAGTTTCTGTGTTCAGTGTGCTGCAAATATCTGTGCTCAGTGTGCTGCAAATATCTGTGCTCAGTGTGCTGCAAATATCTGTGCTCAGTATGCTGCAAATATCTACGTTCTCTGCCTGAAAAACGCTCCATATCTGTGCTCAGTGTGCTGCAAATATCTGTGCTCAGTGTGCTTTATTGTGGGGACTGGGGACCACCAGTATTATATAGTAGGAGGACAGTGCAGAGTTTTGCTGACCAATGACCACCAGTATTATACGTTCTCTGCCTGAAAAACGCTCCATATCTGCATTGTATTATATAGTAGGAGGACAGTGCAGAATTTTGCTGACCAGTGACCACCAGTATTATATCAGTACGGTACAGTAGTCCACTGCTCTACCTACCTCTGTGTCGTCAAGTATACTAAACATCCATACGTGTGGTGCATTTAAGTTTTGCGCAGTATATCAGTATATATATAGTAGGAGGACAGTGCATAATTTTGCTGACCACCAGTATATAATATATAGCAGTACGGTACAGTAGTCCACTGCTCTACCTACCTCTGTGTCGTCAAGTATACTATCCATCCATACCTGTGGTGCATTTGAGTTTTACGCAGTATATATATAGTAGGAGGACAGTGCATAATTTTGCTGACCACCAGTATATATATATAGCAGTACGGTACAGTAGTCCACTGCTCTACCTACCTCTGTGTCATCAAGTATACTATCCCATCCATACCTGTGGTGCATTTAAGTTTTGCACAGTATATATATAGTAGGAGGACAGTGCATAATTTTGCTGACCACCAGTATATAATATATAGCAGTACGGTACAGTAGTCCACTGCTCTACCTACCTCTGTGTCGTCAAGTATACTATCCATCCATACCTGTGGTGCATTTCAGTTGTGCGCAGTATATATATTAGTAGGCCATTGCTATTGATATATTACTGGCATATAATTCCACACATTAAAAAATGGAGAACAAAAATGTGGAGGTTAAAATAGGGAAAGATCAAGATCCACTTCCACTTCGTGCTGAAGCTGCTGCCACTAGTCATGGCCGAGACGATGAAATGCCATCAACGTCGTCTGCCAAGGCTGATGCCCAATGTCATAGTAGAGAGCATGTAAAATCCAAAAAAATAAAGTTCAGTAAAATGACCCAAAAATCTAAATCAAAATCGTCTGAGGAGAAGCGTAAACTTGCAAATGTGCCATTTACGACACGGAGTGGCTAGGAACTGCTGAGGGCCTGGCCTATGTTCAAGGCTAGTGGTTCAGCTTCACATGAGGATGGAAGCACTCATCCTCCTGCTAGAAAACTTAAAAGAGTTAAGATGGCAAAAGCACAGCAAAGAACTGTGCGTTCTTCTAAATCACAAATCCCCAAGGAGAATCCAATTGTGTCGGTTGCGATGCCTGCACCTCTTTTTTCTTTCATTTTTCTTTGCATCATGTGCTGTTTGGGGACTATTTTTGGAAGTGCCATCCTGTCTGACACTGCAGTGCCACTCCTAGATGGGCCAGGTGTTTGTGTCGGCCACTTGTGTCGCTTAGCTTAGCCATCCAGCGACCTTGGTGCACCTCTTTATTTCTTTGCATCATGTGCTGTTTGGGGACAATTTTTTTAATCTGCCATCCTGTCTGACACTGCAGTGCCACTCCTAGATGGGCCAGGTGTTTGTGTCGGCCACTTGGGTCGCTTAGCTTAGCCATCCAGCGACCTTGGTGCACCTCTTTTTTTCTTTGCATCATGTGCTGTTTGGGGACTATTTTTTTGAAGTGCCATCCTGTCTGACACTGCAGTGCCACTCCTAGATGGACCAGGTGTTTGTGTCGGCCACTTGTGTCGCTTAGCTTAGTCACACAGCTACCTCATTGCACCTCTTATTTTCTTTGCATCATGTGCTGTTTGGGGACTATTTTTTTGAAGTGCCATCCTGTCTGACACTGCAGTGCCACTCCTAGATGGGCCAGGTGTTTGTGTCGGCCACTTGGGTCGCTTAGCTTAGCCATCCAGCGACCTTGGTGCACCTCTTTTTTTCTTTGCATCATGTGCTGTTTGGGGACTGTTTTTAAAATCTGTCATCCTGTCTGACACTGCAGTGCCACTCCTAGATGGGCCAGGTGTTTGTGTCGGCCACTTGGGTCGCTTAGCTTAGCCATCCAGCGACCTTGGTGCACCTCTTTTTTTCTTTGCATCATGTGCTGTTTGGGGACTATTTTTTGAAGTGCCATCCTGTCTGACACTGCAGTGCCACTCCTAGATGAGACAGGTGTTTGTGTCGGCCACTTGGGTCGCTTAGCTTAGTCATCCAGCGACCTCGGTGCAAATTTTAGGACTAAAAATAATATTGTGAGGTGTTCAGAATAGACTGAAAATGAGTGAAAATTATGGTTATTGAGGTTGATAATACTACGGGATCAAAATGACCCCCAAATTCTATGATTTAAGCTTTTTTTTTGAGGGTTTTTTGTAAAAAAAACACCCGAATCCAAAACACACCCGAATCCGACAAAAAAATTTCAGGGAGGTTTTGCCAAAACGCGTCCGAATCCAAAACACGGCCGCGGAACCGAATCCAAAACCAAAACACAAAACCCGAAAAATTTCCGGTGCACATCACTACTTGCAATATAATCAAAGCCTATTGAATTGCAGCAGTGTGAGTTGAGCTGCAAATTTAAAATTAATATAATATATTGTTCTATTCTTTGTACTGTTCTGGCGTACTGTACCCCTGTGTGTTTATTATTCACGTAGAGTACTGTGCAAAAGTTTCAGACAGGTGTGAAAATGCTGCAGAAAAAGAAAGCTTTCAAAAATGGAAGTCATAATCAGAGCCGTTTCTTGCGGCGGGTGAGGTGTGCATTCGCGGCTCTTGGTGCTCTCTCGGTGCTCCCCCTCCTGCCCGTCATTACTACTTTCCTCTGGGGGTGGAGTTTCAGGTAATGACGCGTTTGCGTCGTTACGTCACAAAGCAAACGTGTCATTGCATGAAACTCTCCCCCCCGTGTGGAGTACTAATGAAGGGGAGGAGGGGGAGGAGGGGGAGTCAGGACACGCCCTGGCAAGCAAGCCAGGAGGGGCAAGTCAGGAGGCGGGCCAGCGCGGGCCGAAGAGCTGGAAGCGGGAAGAGGACAGCTGGCCGTTGGATGCCGCTGTGTCAGTATAACTCTCTCTCTCTCTTTCTCTCTCTAGAAGGGAACTCTGCCTTCTATCATGTGTAAAATGGGGACTCTTGCCTGCTGTAATGTGTAAAATGGGGACTTTTGCCTGCCTTAATGTGTAAAATGGGGACTCGTGTCTGCCGTAATGTGTAAAATGGGGACACTTGCCTGCCGTAATGTGTAAAATGGGGATTTAATGTATCAAGGTCATTGCAGTGTGTGGCATAATATGGTGCAGGGGGCATTACTGTATGGGGCTTAATATATGGTAGAATATTTTGTTTTTCCTGTGGTGGCCATGATCTGTTGGTGCAGGGTCAAAAACTGGGGTGTAAGAAGGTAGTCTTTTCAGATGAGGCCACACCCATTTTAATGAGGTCACTCCAATTTTAACGAGGCCACGACACTTGTCGGGAGCGCAAATTTGTTATTTTTATATCTATGGGGGGGGGGCGTATTTTTTTATGTCAATGGGGGGGGCCATTTTTAAATCTCGCACTGGGAGCCGAATTGGCTAGAAACAGCCCTGGTCATAATAATTTATATTTATCAATTAAAATGTAAAGTGAATGAACAGAAGAGAAGTCTAAATCAGATCAATATTTGGTGTGACCACCCTTTGCCTTCAAGACAGCATCAATTCTTCTAGGTACACTTGCACACAGTTTTTGAAGGAACTCTGCAGGGAGTTTATTCCAAATATCTTGGATAACTAACCAAAAATCTTCTGTGTATGTAGGCTTGCTCATACCCTTCTGTCTCTTCATGTAATCCCAGACAGACTCGATGTTGAGATCAGGGATCTTTGGGGGCCATATCATCACTTCCAACACTTCTTGTTCTTCTTTATGCTGAAGATAGTTCTTAATGACATTGGCTGTTTGTTTCATGTAGTTGTCCTGCTGCAGAATACATTTGGAGCCAATCAGAGGCTTCCCTGATAGTACTGCATAATGGATAAGTACCTGCCTGTATTTCTCAACATTAAGGACACCATTAATCCTGACCAAGTCCCCAACTCCATTTGCTCAAATGCAGCCCCAGACTTGCAAGGAACCTCCACCATGCTTCATTGTTGCCTCATTATTGTACCGCTCTCCAGCCCTTCGTTGAACAAATTGCTTTCTCCTACAGCCAAATATTTCACATTGTGACTCATCAGTCCAGAACACCTGCTGACATTTTTTTACACCCCATTTCCTGTGTTTTTGTGCATAGTTGAGTTGCTTGGCCTTGTTTCCACATCAAAAGTATAGCTTTTAGGGCGCTATTCTTCCATGAAAACCCCTTCTGGCCAGACTTCTCAAAACAGTAGAAGGGTGTACCTGGGTCCCACTGGTTTCTGCCAGTTCTGAGATGATGGCACTGCTGGACATCTTCCAATTTTGGAGGGAAGTAAGCATGATGTGTCGTTCATCTGTAGCACTAAGTTTTCTTGGCTGACCAATGTGTCTACAGTCCCCAACATTGTCCGTTTCTTTGTGCTTCTTCAAAAGAGCTTGAACATCACATCTTGAAACCCCCCTTTGAAATTGTTGCCTGGGAGAGACCTTGCTGATGCAGTATAACTACCTTGTGTCTTGTTGCTGTGCTCAGTCTTGCCATGGTGTATGACCTGTGACATGAAACTGTTTTCCACAACCTCACCTTCGTAGCAGAGTCTGGCTGTTCCTCACCCAGTTTTAAGCCTCCTACACAGCTGTTTCTGTTTCAGTTAATGACTGTGTTTAAACCTAGATATGGTGGTGGGATGATGGTTATTAATGCACCTGACTATAATCCTACAAAATCCCTGACTTTGTGCAAGTGTACCTAGAAGAATTGATGCTGTTTTGAAGGCAAACTGTGGTTACACCAAATATTGATTTGATTTAGATTTCCCTTCTGTTCATTCACTTTGCATTTTGTTAATGGATAACAATAAACTATTAAAACTTCTATTTTTGAAAGCATTCTTACTTTGCAGCATTTTTTACATACCTGCCTAATACTTTTGCACAGTATTGTACAAATAAAACGTAAAAGCCCTTTGAATCACTGCAGTGATCTGCAAATCAAAAATGGATAATGATCACTTTTAGAGAAGAACAAGTTGTGGTATAGCGTTTGTGACTCTCGCAGTACTTCAGGGAGGAATTGAATACCGGATACCAGTGGACCATTTCCCGGAAGGGCATCTGGAATTTGAATTACATCTGTTTGAGAATTTTTACAGGTTCTCAGACCTTCCGGTAATTATTTCCCCCTTTACCTGTGTGGGCGATCACACAACGCTTAGTGTGCTTTGGATTTTATGTATATGTATTGTCGAGTCTATATGTCATATTAAAAGAAAAAGAACGTACTGCACGAGATACGGTCCTTTTTTTCTTGTTTCATATATGATTGCCACAACTGAGACCTTGACCTGACAGAAAATTAAGAGGGATGGACAGGGATACCTGAGAGATGATATCATACGCTGGATTTTGAACGTACTACAGGAACGTAATTAAGAGCAGCATCATTTATATTGTTGCTAGTGTTGTGATATTGCCAATTTTGTCATTCATTATTGTGACATATAATTTGGGGCTATATATATTTGCCTTAAAGTAGCGCCATTTGCCAGTTTTGTTTGCACCAAAAAAAAAAATTTGTTGTTAAATTGTGGGGGTGAGGGAGTCGCCCTTTTAGTGCAATCTCGGTATAGGCTGCTTTGCGCATCAGGAGGATTCTTTTTACTTTCTCTTACTTTTAGAGAAGAGCAACCAAATACTATCTTTACAGCTGCTGCCACCAGTCATGATGATGGCACTAGTCCTTCAACGTCATCTACTAAAGCCGATGCTCAATGGCATAGAGGAATTAAGTCTGGGGTTCTAAAAAAATTTTAAAAATATACAGCGGTAAAGGAGAAAACACCTCTAATAAAGGGATCATTTGGTGCAGAAAAACATTAAATTGCCAATATGCCATTAACCACATGCAGTTGCAAGGAAAAACTCAGGTTTTGGTCTTTATTTATGAGTGATGGTTCTACAAATGTCAGTGAGGTATCTTATTCTGCCTCTCATGATTATGTAAGACCTTTTCACTCAGAGTCTAGAAGAAATGTAAAAACAATGAAAACCACTAAGGCAGTAGAACAAACTGTGTGTTCAGAACTGTCACACATCCCTGAGGAAAGTCTAGGGGTGTCCACATTAGCTATGTGTGAGTCTGACATTTTTCACACTGTCCTCATAGAGAAGCCTCTTTCATCTCCTCATCTCCTTCCACCATTTCTGCACCATCTGCACACCCCACGTGCAGTACAAGTAAAGATGGTGATGATGACATTATATAAATTAAGGATGCTTGTGTGGAAGTGGAACAGAATGAGGGGGATATATGTGTAACACTACTATCTGACACTGCAGATGAGGATGTTGAGGATGTTGATGATGTTGTTTGTGCAAGGCTGCAGTTCTTGCCCATGACAATAAGAAAGCCATTGTGATGCTTGGGCAACAGACCAAAAAAAGCAACCTCTGATGTTTGGAATTATTTTTACCCAAATCCTGACAGTGTTTCTGAAGGCCTCTGCTCCATTTGTGAGGCCAAAGTAAGTAGAGGTAGGGACATTAGAGATCTAGGTACCTCTTCAATGTTGTCTGTTACATTTCAAGTAAGTTCATTAATTTTATTTTACAAGATTATAATGTAACTAACACCCTCATCATCAGCCTTCTCATTAGTGATTAAAGATAGTCCTTCTAAAAAATAGTTTTGATAGGGTCCAAACAAACCAAGCACTTCAGGCACAAAAGCGGTAGTCCCTGTAGCTGTAGTGTTTGGTTTGTTCCTTTTTAATATCCAAAATAAGGGTAGGTGGGAGGGTGCAAAGTCAATTCCATCTTGCACCACTTTTCATTTCTGCCACTGCTGTGTGGCAATGTTTCATAGATGTGCTGTAAACAGCCATTTGTTTGTGCCACTGCTCGGTCGCTTCGTAACCGGCCAGCTTGCTGCAGCCTGTGGCCTAAACTGGATAAAAACAATATTGTGAGCTATGAGGTGGTCAAAATTGACTGGAAATTACTGGAAATTAATGTTATTGAGTTTAATATTACTGTAGGAGCAAAAAAGGCCCTAACTATGTGATTTTTGCTTTTTTTGTCAATAAAAGAAAAAATACAAAACCAAACCAATCACGCCATTTAGGTAAAACCAAAACCAGATGACAAATTAGATCCAAACCAAAACCAGCAAAAATGGTCTGGCGCGCATCTCTAATACTGAATAATGTACACTATACTGTAAATGGTAAAGATACAGTATATGTGTGATTAAGGATCACCATGTTTGCATCTTTTGCTGATGACAATCTAAGCCACCTTCCTCTTGCCACACTTTTGTCACTGTTACATACAGTATATTGGAATAGAAGTGATAATGTGTAGACACAATTAAGCTCTTGGAGTGGTGGAAAGGGTGGTGAAAGTGTATGTATACCCCCTGGCCAAAATGGTCACACTCAGTGCTTGAAGCGGGCCGGTATACACCGGTATGGTATATTGGCACTTCGAGCACTGAAGACCCCCGCCACTACCACCACCTTTCAAATTCTGCACTGTTCAAGTGCCAATTGGAACTCCTGAACCGGCAGCCAATCAGGAGCATCTGCACGGCCACTTCTGATTGGCTGACAGTCCATGGCAGATTTCAAATTGTGGCAGTCATAGGGCCCTCACCCGCACCGAAGGGCTCTACTCCACACCGCCGCCCGCAGATTACTCCTCTGCACCGCCGCTGCCCTGGGCTTTCTCTTCCACACCGCCGCCACCCAGGGCCTTCTCCTCTACACCACCACCGCCCATGGCCTCCTCCTCACCGCTTCCAACTACAGCCAAAGCCGGCCCTAGGCATAGGCAAACTAGGCAATTGCCTAGGGCATTTGGTATGCCTAGGGGCACAAGCAGCTTCTGCTGATTAAAATGATATGCAGCATGCCTATATTCTGTGTGTAGCATTTCGGATGCAGATACAGCCACAGTCACACACAGTATATAGGCATGCCGCATATCATTTTAATCAGCAGATGCTGCTTGTTGCATCCTAGCCACATAGCAATGCAAATAAGATGCATTTTCATTAAAAAATAGGCACCCGACGTTAGCAGAGCTGCCAGTTGACTCACGCCAGGAACTATATGTGTCATTATGTGTATAAGGGCATTAATAATGTGCGGCATATGTGTAAGGGGCACTGTGTGTGTCATTATGTGTATAAGGGCACTAATAATGTGTGGCATATGTGTAAGGGACATTATGTGTGTCATTATATGTATAAGGGCATTAACAATGTGTGGCATATGTGTAAGGGAAATTATGTTTATAAGGGCATTAATAATGTGTGTCATATATGTAAGGGGCATTACTGTGTGGTGTTATGTGTATAAATGCATTACCAATGTGTGGCATTATGTGTATATGGTGCTCTACTGTGTGGCATAATGTATAGAAAGGCCACTACTGTGTGGTCTAATGTGAATAAAGAGCAATATGGTGTGGTGTAATGTGAATAAGGAGCAATTCAGTATGATGTTATGTGAATGAGGGGCACTACTGTGAGGAGTAATGTATATAAGGTAAAGTGGTACTACTGTGTGATGTAATGTGAATAAGGGACCCTATCGCATGATAAATTGTGAATAAAGTTGCACTACTGTAAGGCATAAGCTGAATTGGGGGTACTATTGTGTGGCCATGCCCTTGCCAGCAAAAACACATACCTTTTTGGGCTGTGTGCTGAATGTGCACACTGTTCTTATTTAAAATACAGTGGGTAGAAAAAAAAAAGGACTGCTATTGGGGGGCGTGATAGTGCTGGGAAAGGGGTGCAGGGTCAGAGGCGGCACTAGCGGTGGTGCTAGGGGGCACCAGCCAAAATTTTGCCTAGGGCATCATTTTGGTTAGGGCCGGCTCTGACTACAGCCTATGCACCGATTCCGACCACAGCCCCCTCCGCATCTCCACTGTTCATTAAGTAATGTTACCCTGCTTCCCTATGTCCCTCTGTCACTCTTTCTGTCCCTCTGTCACTCTCCCTGTCAATGCTGTCACTCTCTCTGTCCCTCTGCCACTGCTGTCACTTTCTCTGTCCCTCTGTCACTCTCCGTCACTTCTCTCACTCTCTCTGTCCCTCTGTCACTCTCCCCGTCAATGCTGTCACTCTCTCTGTCCCTCTGCCACTGTTGTCACTTTCTCTGTCCCTCTGTCACTCTCCCTGTCACTGCTCTTACTCTCTCTGTCCCTCTGTCACTCTCTCTTTCACTGCTGTCACTCTCTCTGTCCCTCTTCCTGTCACTGCTGTCACTCTCTCTGTCACTCTCTCTGTCCCTGCTGTCACTCTCCCTGTCCCTGAATTTTGGCTTATACTGTTTGGCATAATGTGAATGTCCGCTCATACTGTGTGGCATAATGTGAATTTTGGCTCACTCGTGTGAATTTTGGCTCATTCTGTGTGGCATAATGTGAATTTTGGCTCATACTGTGTGGCATAATGTGAATTTTGTCTCATTTGTGTGAATTTTGGCTCATTCTGTGTGGCATAATGTGAATTTTGGCTCACTCTGTGGGAATTTTGGCTCATTCTGTGTGGTGTAATGTGAATTTTGGCTCATTCAGTGGGAACTTTGACTAATTCTGTGTGGCGCAATGGCAAATTTGGCTCATTCCGTGGGAATTTTGTCTCATTCTGTGTGGCGTAATGTGAAGTTTGGCTCATTCCGTGGGAATTTTGGCTCATTCTGTGTGGCGTAATGTGAATTTTGGCTCATACTGTGTGGCATAATATGTAAGGGGCACCAGTACTAGACAGTATAAGGGGTCCTACTATTGTGGTACATAATGTGTATAAGGGATATATGGTGTGGTACACTACACTTAAGGACACACACCCTTTTGAATGGCCATGCCCCCTTTTCTGGAGCATGCATGATTACAACCTTCACTTTTTCATACCCCCACTTCAAAATTTCCACTTCGACCACTGGTCACACTGATTCCCAGCCATACTGGGGCATGCATAAGAACTTGTACAGATCCCTATGTGCAGGGTGGAACATTTTCAGGGAAGCATGCATCAATGGAAGTTGATTTACAGTACAGTATATACAGAAGGTTGCATTTGTAGAACATGTGCAGAGACAGCATATGGATATTTTGGTGAAAGGGACATCTACCCCTGTGTCATAAGTGCAAACCAAAGTCTTCAACAGTCAGATCATTGCTCTGTGAGGGGAGATTGTAATACTCTGTCACGCAAGGAGAGTGAAAACACATCTACACAAGTCTAACTGCAGTGCCATGCAGAGCTGAAAGCAACATGCAGAATGTATAGACATGAATGCTGTTCACACGATCTGGAGAGGAATTCAGTGTTATTCAGTGTTATTCTTTGTATTATAGGTCACATAGCCATTTTTATAGCTCCCTATGGCACCTTGTCCTCTATCTCATTCCCATCTCTCGGGGAACTCACGCAGGGTGCAGGCTAAGTGTTTCAAACCTCTCCTTGATCCATGAAGATGGTGATGTCTTAATAGGAGCCGTGATCCCTTTCCATACAGATAGGATTACCCCAGCGATTACGTTCAGGGAGAATCCTCCAGGGGACGTCTGCACCTGGTAAGTAGAATTGTATTTTATTATTATATTATTATTTTATTAAATTATGTCACTCACTGTGGCCAAACAGACATGAGAACATGCTCCTTTCCCTTGAGACTCCACCCCTTTTTGGTGGATCCCAATTTGGGATTAATTAAATTTGGGAGGTATGCAATCAGCTTCTGTCATTTATCTGGCACACTCTTTGAAATTACAGTGAGGTGCTATTTGGGTGCTTTGGGCAACTTCTCCACTTTATCTCTCACCAAGGCTTGATACAACTCCCCTTCTGTATTTTAGGTGCCCCCTAAACATTGGTGCCCTAAGTTCCCCTATTAGTAGCGCCAACCCCATGTGCAGGTCAATCAAAGACATCATATTTCCTTGTCCGTATGGCGACTAATACATTCATTAAGTAAAAGTGACATTAAATTCCTGGGTGGGTTTTGGAGTTATATTGATAATATTTTATATAGGTTAAAGGTCATGAACCCATGTGACAATTGTCCTGTCTAAGAGTGCCAGTTTGAAGCAGACTGCAAAGTTCACTTTGAAAAAGTTGTGGAATTTGGAATAAATCCTTTAAAATCTTTTAGCTTGTGGACAGACTTTATGTCATTTTCAAATTACAAATGAAAAAGAAAAAGTAAACAAAAGTAGACCTACAAGAAAATGTAACATATACAGTAGTTCATGTCATTTACAAAATGGAATATGCAGAGATTTCTATAATAGCGATGAGCAAGATGGCAGTGTAGCGAGACCAAGGAGTGGATTTTAGAAACGGCTCTCCCAGAATATCTGGGAATCAACTAGAGATGAGCGGGTTCGGTTCCTCGGAATCCGAACCCGCCCAAACTTCAGGTTTTTTTACACGGGTCCGAGCGACTCGGATCTTCCCGCCTTGCTCGGTTAACCCGAGCGCGCCCGAACGTCATCATCCCGCTGTCGGATTCTCGCGAGGCTCGGATTCTATCGCGAGACTCGGATTCTATATAAGGAGCCGCGCGTCGCCGCCATTTTCACACGTGCATTGAGATTCATAGGGAGAGGACGTGGCTGGCGTCCTCTCCGTTTAGAGAAGAGAGTGAGACAGTAGAGAGAGACACAGTAGTAGTAATTTTGGGGAGCATTATTAGGAGGAGTACTACTATACTACTACTACTTGCTGAAGTGATATAGATTAGATAGTGTGACTGTATTAATTATCTGACTTGTGGGGGAGACACTGACAGTGGGGAGCAGTTAGAGTCTGAGAGCAGGACTCAGGAGTACATATAACGTACAGTGCACACTTTTGCTGCCAGAGTCAGTGCCACACTGCCATTGTGACCACACTGACCACCAGACCAGTATAACATATTTTGTGATTGTCTGCTTAGGAGTACTACTTGCAAGTTGCTGATAGTGTGACCAGTGACCTGACCACCAGTTTAATAATCAATCACCACCACCAGTTTAATATATATATATATATATATATAATTGTATATAATATATATATATATAATATATCAGACGTTAGGTCCACACTCACGTTTTTCGAGTTTCTTGCTGGGGTGCCTTCCAAAACTGGGGATCTTATACAGAGTCACCAGTGGATTGCATAAACGAAGAGAAATGGGAGCACTCACCAGTCTTCATTATAGCAGTAATTTATTTGGAATTCATGTCAGACAGAGCATCGACGTTTCGGTCCTCACTTGGACCTTTGTCCAAGTGAGGACCGAAACGTCGATGCTCTGTCTGACATGAATTCCAAATAAATTACTGCTATAATGAAGACTGGTGAGTGCTCCCATTTCTCTTCGTTTATATATATAATATTGTATACCACCTCCCCGTGGTTTTTTTTTTTCTTTCTTCTTTGTACATACTACTATAGTATAGTAGCTTACTGTAGCAGTCTGCGGTGCTGCTGAGCTGACAGTGTCCAGCAGGTCCGTCATCAGTCATTACATAATAAATATACATACCTGTCCGGCTGCAGTACTAGTGATATTATATTGATTTCATCTCATTATCATCCAGTCTATATTAGCAGCAGACACAGTACGTTAGTCCACGGCTGTAGCTACCTCTGTGTCGGCACTCGGCAGTCCATCCATAATTGTATACCACCTCCCCGTGGTTTTTTTTTTTTTTCTTCTTTGTACATACTACTATAGTATAGTAGCTTACTGTAGCAGTCTGCGGTGCTGCTGAGCTGACAGTGTCCAGCAGGTCCGTCATCAGTCATTACATAATAAATATACATACCTGTCCGGCTGCAGTACTAGTGATATTATATTGATTTCATCTCATTATCATCCAGTCTATATTAGCAGTAGACACAGTACGTTAGTCCACGGCTGTAGCTACCTCTGTGTCGGCACTCGGCAGTCCATCCATAATTGTATACCACCTCCCCGTGGTTTTTTTCTTTTCTTTCTTCTTTGTACATACTACTATAGTATAGTAGCTTACTGTAGCAGTCTGCGGTGCTGCTGAGCTGACAGTGTCGAGCAGGTCCGTCATCAGTCATTACATAATAAATATACATACCTGTCCGGCTGCAGTACTAGTGATATTATATTGATTTCATCTCATTATCATCCAGTCTATATTAGCAGCAGACACAGTACGTTAGTCCACGGCTGTAGCTACCTCTGTGTCGGCACTCGGCAGTCCATCCATAAGTATACTAGTATCCATCCATCTCCATTGTTTACCTGAGGTGCCTTTTAGCTGTGCCTATTAAAATATGGAGAACAAAAATGTTGAGGTTCCAAAATTAGGGAAAGATCAAGATCCACTTCCACCTCGTGCTGAAGCTGCTGCCACTAGTCATGGCCGAGACGATGAAATGCCAGCAACGTCGTCTGCCAAGGCCGATGCCCAATGTCATAATACAGAGCATGTAAAATCCAAAACACCAAATATCAGTAAAAAAAGGACTCCAAAACCTAAAATAAAATTGTCGGAGGAGAAGCGTAAACTTGCCAATATGCCATTTACCACACGGAGTGGCAAGGAACGGCTGAGGCCCTGGCCTATGTTCATGGCTAGTGGTTCAGCTTCACATGAGGATGGAAGCACTCAGCCTCTCGCTAGAAAAATGAAAAGACTCAAGCTGGCAAAAGCAGTAGCACCGCAAAGAACTGTGCGTTCTTCGAAATCCCAAATCCACAAGGAGAGTCCGACTCCAATTGTGTCGGTTGCGATGCCTGACCTTCCCAACACTGGACGTGAAGAGCATGCGCCTTCCACCATTTGCACGCCCCCTGCAAGTGCTGGAAGGAGCACCCGCAGTCCAGTTCCTGATAGTCAGATTGAAGATGTCAGTGTTGAAGTACACCAGGATGAGGAGGATATGGGTGTTGCTGGCGCTGGGGAGGAAATTGACCAGGAGGATTCTGATGGTGAGGTGGTTTGTTTAAGTCAGGCACCCGGGGAGACACCTGTTGTCCGTGGGAGGAATAGGGCCATTGACATGCCTGGTCAAAATACCAAAAAAATCAGCTCTTCGGTGTGGAAGTATTTCACCAGAAATGCGGACAACATTTGTCAAGCCGTGTGTTGCCTTTGTCAAGCTGTAATAAGTAGGGGTAAGGACGTTAACCACCTCGGAACATCCTCCCTTATACGTCACCTGCAGCGCATTCATAATAAGTCAGTGACAAGTTCAAAAACTTTGGGTGACAGCGGAAGCAGTCCACTGACCAGTAAATCCCTTCCTCTTGTAACCAAGCTCACGCAAACCACCCCACCAACTCCCTCAGTGTCAATTTCCTCCTTCCCCAGGAATGCCAATAGTCCTGCAGGCCATGTCACTGGCAATTCTGACGATTCCTCTCCTGCCTGGGATTCCTCCGATGCATCCTTGCGTGTAACGCCTACTGCTGCTGGCGCTGCTGTTGTTGCTGCTGGGAGTCGATGGTCATCCCAGAGGGGAAGTCGTAAGCACACTTGTACTACTTCCAGTAAGCAATTGACTGTCTAACAGTCCTTTGCGAGGAAGATGAAATATCACAGCAGTCATCCTGCTGCAAAGCGGATAACTGAGGCCTTGACAACTATGTTGGTGTTAGACGTGCGTCCGGTATCCGCCGTTAGTTCACAGGGAACTAGACAATTTCTTGAGGTAGTGTGCCCCCGTTACCAAATACCATCTAGGTTCCACTTCTCTAGGCAGGCGATACCGATAATGTACACGGACGTCAGAAAAAGACTCACCAGTGTCCTAAAAAATGCAGTTGTACCCAATGTCCACTTAACCACGGACATGTGGACAAGTGGAGCAGGGCAGGGT
Source organism: Pseudophryne corroboree (assembly GCF_028390025.1). Taxonomy (NCBI): domain Eukaryota; kingdom Metazoa; phylum Chordata; class Amphibia; order Anura; family Myobatrachidae; genus Pseudophryne; species Pseudophryne corroboree. The sequence goes on along the minus strand of NC_086449.1, from coordinate 29,721,693 downwards.
CAGGACTATAGGACTGTGACAGCCCACTGGGTAGATGTATGGACTCCCGCCGCAAGAACAGCAGCGGCGGCACCAGTAGCAGCATCTCGCAAACGCCAACTCTTTCCTAGGCAGGCTACGCTTTGTATCACCGCTTTCCAGAATACGCACACAGCTGAAAACCTCTTACGGCAACTGAGGAAGATCATCGCGGAATGGCTTACCCCAATTGGACTCTCCTGTGGATTTGTGGCATCGGACAACGCCAGCAATATTGTGTGTGCATTAAATATGGGCAAATTCCAGCACGTCCCATGTTTTGCACATACCTTGAATTTGGTGGTGCAGAATTTTTTAAAAAACGACAGGGGCGTGCAAGAGATGCTGTCGGTGGCCAGAAGAATTGCGGGACACTTTCGGCGTACAGGCACCACGTACAGAAGACTGGAGCACCACCAAAAACAACTGAACCTGCCCTGCCATCATCTGAAGCAAGAAGTGGTAACGAGGTGGAATTCAACCCTCTATATGCTTCAGAGGTTGGAGGAGCAGCAAAAGGCCATTCAAGCCTATACAATTGAGCACGATATAGGAGGTGGAATGCACCTGTCTCAAGCGCAGTGGAGAATGATTTCAACATTGTGCAAGGTTCTGATGCCCTTTGAACTTGCCACACGTGAAGTCAGTTCAGACACTGCCAGCCTGAGTCAGGTCATTCCCCTCATCAGGCTTTTGCAGAAGAAGCTGGAGACATTGAAGGAGGAGCTAACACGGAGCGATTCCGCTAGGTATGTGGGACTTGTGGATGGAGCCCTTAATTCGCTTAACAAGGATTCACGGGTGGTCAATCTGTTGAAATCAGAGCACTACATTTTGGCCACCGTGCTCGATCCTAGATTTAAAGCCTACCTTGGATCTCTCTTTCCGGCAGACACAAGTCTGCTGGGGTTCAAAGACCTGCTGGTGACAAAATTGTCAAATCAAGCGGAATGCGACCTGTCAACATCTCCTCCTTCACATTCTCCCGCAACTGGGGGTGCGAGGAAAAGGCTCAGAATTCCGAGCCCACCCGCTGGCGGTGATGCAGGGCAGTCTGGAGCGACTGCTGATGCTGACATCTGGTCCGGACTGAAGGACCTGACAACGATTACGGACATGTCGTCTACTGTCACTGCATATGATTCTCTCCCCATTGAAAGAATGGTGGAGGATTATATGAGTGACCGCATCCAAGTAGGCACGTCAGACAGTCCGTACTTATACTGGCAGGAAAAAGAGGCAATTTGGAGGCCCTTGCACAAACTGGCTTTATTCTACCTAAGTTGCCCTCCCACAAGTGTGTACTCCGAAAGAGTGTTTAGTGCCGCCGCTCACCTTGTCAGCAATCGGCGTACGAGGTTACATCCAGAAAATGTGGAGAAGATGATGTTCATTAAAATGAATTATAATCAATTCCTCCGTGGAGACATTGACCAGCAGCAATTGCCTCCACAAAGTACACAGGGAGCTGAGATGGTAGATTCCAGTGGGGACGAATTGATAATCTGTGAGGAGGGGGATGTACACGGTGATATATCGGAGGATGATGATGAGGTGGAGATCGTGCCTCTGTAGAGCCAGTTTGTGCAAGGAGCGATTAATTGCTTCTTTTTTGGTGGGGGTCCAAACCAACCCGTCATTTCAGTCACAGTCGTGTGGCAGACCCTGTCACTGAAATGATGGGTTGGTTAAAGTGTGCATGTCCTGTTTATACAACATAAGGGTGGGTGGGAGGGCCCAAGGACAATTCCATCTTGCACCTCTTTTTTCTTTAATTTTTCTTAATTTAATTAATTAATTAATTTTTCTTAATTTAATTTTTTGCGTCATGTGCTGTTTGGGGAGGGTTTTTTGGAAGGGCCATCCTGCGTGCCACTGCAGTGCCACTCCTAGATGGGCCCGGTGTTTGTGTCGGCCACTAGGGTCGCTTATCTTACTCACACAGCTACCTCATTGCGCCTCTTTTTTTCTTTGCGTCATGTGCTGTTTGGGGAGGGTTTTTTGGAAGGGACATCCTGCGTGACACTGCAGTGCCACTCCTAGATGGGCCCGGTGTTTGTGTCGGCCACTAGGGTCGCTTAGCTTACTCACACAGCTACCTCATTGCGCCTCTTTTTTTCTTTGCGTCATGTGCTGTTTGGGGAGGGTTTTTTGGAAGGGACATCCTGCGTGACACTGCAGTGCCACTCCTAGATGGGCCCGGTGTTTGTGTCGGCCACTAGGGTCGCTTATCTTACTCACACAGCTACCTCATTGCGCCTCTTTTTTTCTTTGCGTCATGTGCTGTTTGGGGAGGGTTTTTTGGAAGGGACATCCTGCGTGACACTGCAGTGCCACTCCTAGATGGGCCCGGTGTTTGTGTCGGCCACTAGGGTCGCTTATCTTACTCACACAGCTACCTCATTGCGCCTCTTTTTTTCTTTGCGTCATGTGCTGTTTGGGGAGGGTTTTTTGGAAGGGACATCCTGCGTGACACTGCAGTGCCACTCCTAGATGGGCCCGGTGTTTGTGTCGGCCACTAGGGTCGCTTAGCTTACTCACACAGCTACCTCATTGCGCCTCTTTTTTTCTTTGCGTCATGTGCTGTTTGGGGAGGGTTTTTTGGAAGGGACATCCTGCGTGACACTGCAGTGCCACTCCTAGATGGGCCCGGTGTTTGTGTCGGCCACTAGGGTCGCTTATCTTACTCACACAGCTACCTCATTGCGCCTCTTTTTTTCTTTGCGTCATGTGCTGTTTGGGGAGGGTTTTTTGGAAGGGACATCCTGCGTGACACTGCAGTGCCACTCCTAGATGGGCCCGGTGTTTGTGTCGGCCACTAGGGTCGCTTATCTTACTCACACAGCTACCTCATTGCGCCTCTTTTTTTCTTTGCATCATGTGCTGTTTGGGGAGGGTTTTTTGGAAGGGACATCCTGCGTGACACTGCAGTGCCACTCCTAGATGGGCCCGGTGTTTGTGTCGGCCACTAGGGTCGCTTATCTTACTCACACAGCTACCTCATTGCGCCTCTTTTTTTCTTTGCGTCATGTGCTGTTTGGGGAGGGTTTTTTGGAAGGGCCATCCTGCGTGCCACTGCAGTGCCACTCCTAGATGGGCCCGGTGTTTGTGTCGGCCACTAGGGTCGCTTATCTTACTCACACAGCTACCTCATTGCGCCTCTTTTTTTCTTTGCGTCATGTGCTGTTTGGGGAGGGTTTTTTGGAAGGGACATCCTGCGTGACACTGCAGTGCCACTCCTAGATGGGCCAGGTGTTTGTGTCGGCCACTAGGGTCGCTTAGCTTACTCACACAGCTACCTCATTGCGCCTCTTTTTTTCTTTGCGTCATGTGCTGTTTGGGGAGGGTTTTTTGGAAGGGACATCCTGCGTGACACTGCAGTGCCACTCCTAGATGGGCCAGGTGTTTGTGTCGGCCACTAGGGTCACTTAGCTTACTCACACAGCTACCTCATTGCGCCTCTTTTTTTCTTTGCGTCATGTGCTGTTTGGGGAGGGTTTTTTGGAAGGGACATCCTGCGTGACACTGCAGTGCCACTCCTAGATGGGCCAGGTGTTTGTGTCGGCCACTAGGGTCGCTTAGCTTACTCACACAGCTACCTCATTGCGCCTCTTTTTTTCTTTGCGTCATGTGCTGTTTGGGGAGGGTTTTTTGGAAGGGACATCCTGCGTGACACTGCAGTGCCACTCCTAGATGGGCCAGGTGTTTGTGTCGGCCACTAGGGTCGCTTAGCTTAGTCATCCAGCGACCTCGGTGCAAATTTTAGGACTAAAAATAATATTGTGAGGTGTGAGGTATTCAGAATAGACTGAAAATGAGTGTAAATTATGGTTTTTGAGGTTAATAATACTTTGGGATCAAAATGACCCCCAAATTCTATGATTTAAGCTGTTTTTTAGTGTTTTTTTAAAAAAACACCCGAATCCAAAACACACCCGAATCCGACAAAAAAAAATCGGTGAGGTTTTGCCAAAACGCGGTCGAACCCAAAACACGGCCGCGGAACCGAACCCAAAACCAAAACACAAAACCCGAAAAATTTCCGGTGCACATCTCTAGAATCAACCCTACCACAGTCCATCCCTTCTACGGTAATGTAGGTGGGGGACAGGGGGAGATGAGTCTATTTGCTATGAATGTCACCCTGCCCCCATCAATCTAACGCTTGGATTTGTGTATATACACCCCCACCACGCCCATGGATTTCCTGGATAAAGTCTTGTCAAAGGGGGTAATTCAGACCTGATCGGTAGGCTGCGTTTTCGCACAGCGGGCGTTCACGTCTAAACTGTGCATACATATGCACTAGAAGGCGAACGGGTACAAAGCGGATCGCCGCTCAGCGATGGGTTTGTGCGAAGAATCCATTCGCATGGACGAATGCAAGGAGAATGACAGGAAGAGGACGTTTGTGGGTGGCAACTGACCGTTTTCAAGGAGTGGTTGGAAAAACGCGGGCGTGTTCAAGCGTTTGCAGGGAGGGTTCCTGACGTCCATTCCGGTCCCGGACAGTCTGAAGTGATCGCAGCGGCTGAGTAAGTCCTGGGCTGCGCAGAGACTGCACAAGATCTGTTTGTACAGCTCTGCTACACATGTGATCGCACACTTGCAAAGTAAAAATACACTCCCCTGTAGGTGGTGACTATCTGATCGCAACAGTGCAAAAATCGCCTGCTAGCGATCAGGTCTGAATTAAGCCCAAAGTTGGCAAGCTTGCTTATGAAGACGGAGAATGGGTGAGCCTAAAGGTGTATACACATGGTGAGATCCTTGCTATGCCTGATTTTGACTATGCAATTTCCCTTGAACTCCCCCAGAGCTCAGAAGCACCAATTTTGACTATCTGTACTTTCGATATTGACTATGGGGGTCATTCCGAGTTGTTCGCTCGTTATTTTTTTCTTGCAACGGAGAGATTAGTCGCTAGTGCGCATGCGCAATGTCCGCAGTGCGACTGCGCCATGTAAATTTGCTATGCAGTTAGGTATTTTACTCACGGCATTACGAGGTTTTTTCTTCGTTCTGGTGATCGTAATGTGATTGACAGGAAGTGGGTGTTTCTGGGCGGAAACTGGCCGTTTTATGGGTGTATGTGAAAAAACGCTGCCGTTTCTGGGAAAAACGCGGGAGTGGCTGGAGAAACGGAGGAGTGTCTGGGCGAACGCTGGGTGTGTTTGTGACGTCAAACCAGGAACGAAACTGACTGAACTGATCGCAGATGCCGAGTAAGTCTGGAGCTACTCAGAAACTGCTAAGAAGTGTCTATACGCAATTCTGCTAATCTTTCGTTCGCAATTTTGATAAGCTAAGATTCACTCCCAGTAGGCGGCGGCTTAGCGAGTGCAATACTGCTAAAAGCAGCTTGCGAGCGAACAACTCGGAATGACCACCTATGTACGATTTTGACTAAGTGACAATTTTGATTATACTTTAGAGTACACTAGATATTCAAGATTGACTTGCCTGCACTGTCTATCTAGACTTGCCATACTAACCCTGCAGGACAGCACATTGGGATCAAAATCGGTATTGCAAGCGGCATAACACCTTCCGATTTGCCTTAACTTTCCTTCTGATTTGGACTTTATAGTCAAAATCAAAAGGATTTATCCCACTGTGTGTACACACCTGAAGTTTGCTGACTAGTGCAAAAAATACATTTAAGTTGTGGAGTCAGACAACAAATGATATGATAAAATTACATTTGCTTTGCAGAAGGGCTCTGTGTTATTTTCACTGTATAAAAACATTTTGGAGAGTAAACTTACTAAGGATCAGTTTAGGGTAGATTTCAAAATTCAAAATCGACCATTATCAACATCAATTTAAAGTCTAAAATCAGGGCATTTACTATCCCTTAGTTCTGAGGTCCATGTCATGTCCGGTGCCGATGTTGGTCTATTTTATCATCAAACTCCATTGATATTTTCTACTGTAAAGTGACTGTAAAAAGAAATGTAAAATAGATAAAAAAATTGACCAATACTTCCTATTACTTTACAATTGGCCAAATCTTACCAGATCCAATTTTGACATCACACTACTCTTTTTTAAAAAACACCCAAATTGACTAAGCAGATCTAAGGGTGTAGTTTAGATTGCGATGGTGCAAAGAGAAGTGGATAGATTGGAGTTAGGAGACTATATCTGTCATTGTTGGAAGATGAATTCTAGATAGTAACAAAACCCCTACCTGCTCACTATCTACTGCAAAATCTGGGGGTGGAGATTGTTGCAATGCAAGATTATGCAATGCACAGCAGCTGAGCACAATATCGGACACTTTTTCAGAATTGTTTAACAAAGTTCCTACAGATTTATCAAGACATTGGAAATTAGTTTTTAATATCCCAAATGTGTGTTCTATCATTGATCTGGTAGCTATACGCTATGTGCTTCATTATACAGTACTTATGCTCATCAGTAGTCTGCAGAAGTGACAGTGGAGTAAAATGTCAGGAGCAAAAGTTATAGCCACAATCTCCTGTGTAAAAAAAGAAAAAGAAAAACACAAACATACAAAAACATTATGAATTATTTATACAACAGTAAAAAAAAAAAAGGACAAAATTTGTGACTGGGAAAGCAGATGTAGGTATTGGTGAGGGGGATGAGGGCTACCATCACCAGGATTGAATGTCTGCTAAACATTGGCTGGGATATGGCCAGCACTTTCCTGACTGAAAGTAGCCAGTGGAAAAAAATGCACAGCACAAAGCAACTTGAGCAGGCATGATACATCTGTCTCAAGGCAAGTCTTCATGAGGACATATAGTATCATTATGTTGAAACAGTTGAAGCGGAACATCTGAAGAACTATTGCATCAAAATATGTAGGTAAAATATATTGACCCCTATATTGGCCCCTATAGTGAACATATATTGAACAATCTATAGGTAAAATACATTGACCCCTATATTGAACATATATTGAACATCTGTAGAACTTTCGCATCAAACGATATTGGTAAATTATATTGGTACTTCAAATGGTTTCATGAATTTCCCTTGGTAAAACAGATAAAACAACACATCCTTTTAAAAAACAAGGAGAGTCCAAATGAGGAACTTGATCCCAACTTCAATCAAATTTGCTTTCTGGTGCCCAATGAATAGCTCTTCTTTCAATGGAGTAACTTCACTTTGGAACATGCAACTCAAAAGAAATTAACTTAGTGCAACACCAGATGACAATAATAGACAGCTTTTAATGTTTTATTGCACTCACATTTAGAAAGTAAAAATGCGCTTATCAATAAAAGCATGCAGGGTTTTCCCAACATGATACATAAGGTACATCATGATGACAATGTAATGAATACCATCAAGTCCCATAACCAGTGGTCTCAGTCCATATATTCCAGTGAGCCTCCAACGTATCAGCCTTAGTCCATCCAAGGGTCCCTGATTTACACCTTGCAATCATTTTTGAATTTAGTAAATGGTCAGATTGTAAATGAGTAAATGCTTCATAAAATGTTCCAGCAGTAACATTGTGGAAAAAGTAATTTCTAGGGTCACTTTACCCAATATAAAGAACAAATGTCAAACACTGCTTGGTGGACCATTCATAGTGTTTCATCAAGGTATTGCCATATTAGTGGGTTGTGAATTCTTTGGTGCCTTTCAATATTTTCTCATAATGGGTGATTACGTTTGGATATTGTAAAAGCATAACATGCAATGCAGTGAAGAACACCATCATTGGATGTCTCCTTTTTCTGTTCAGGTTCTTACTTGAAACATACCAGCAGTACCAGGCATTGAGGTTTGCAGTGGAGGAAATCAACAGAAATCCTGAAGTTCTACCAAACATCACCCTGGGGTTCCTGACCTATGACTCCTGTTCTGTTCTGCACATGGAGCTGGAGGGGACGCTGGCAATGGTCACCGGACGTAGTCAAGCAATACCAAATTATTTATGGTTGGGAAAGCCACCATTGGCTGGAATCCTTGGACACTCAATGTCCACTTACTCCATTCTCATGGCACACATTCTGGGGCTGTACAAATACCCACAGGTACCATTTTAAATTGTATTTACACAGAGGTTTTCCCATCTATATGGGTAGATTTCCAAAGATGGAACAATTGTCACTAATTTCATGGGCTGAACCAATTTTCAGGAGGATACAAGCAATTTATTATGAATCATTAATATTACTAAGGCACATATTGATCATAATGTATGAGACTTGACCAATATATACTTGTTTACTGTTCAGTAATGTCCAGGAGACTCCTGAATTTCAGAGAGATCTCCAGTACAAATGGGAGAGTAGAAAAGACTCCTGGATCTTGCCCACTTCCCCAGTGAAATTGGCAGTCTGGGAGATTGATGACACAATCAGTGGCGAATGGTGTCATTGTGTCACCACTCCTGCTGCATAATGGAATGAATTCTGTCATTGGGGATGAGGTTCGAGTGTTGCAATTCACCATGCCACAACCCCTGCTTCTCCCACACTGGGAGGTCCAGTTGGGAGTAAGTATACCCTGGGTCATAGTAAACTGGCTCCCTTCTCTGGAATATAAGTCTAACTTTACATAATGGCTGACTCCACAGAGAGTAAGTGGCAGGGCTCGTATTCCAACTTTCTGCCATTGGTCAAGATGTATTGATGATCGCATTTAAAATGTGATCATTGTTGTGCGTCATTGTGTACTAGACTGCTTTTAGTTCTGCCAAAATTGTCCATCAAAAAGTTTCCATAGAGCTCCACTATAAAGTCCTGGTTATGTCACCACTTTCAGGTTCACGACCCAGTCAGTGTGATGCTGTGCATTAACTAGAGGAGACTATCAGAAAGGCATTCTTTGTGATATTGTTGGCAAAAGGCTACAATGTCTAACCCATCTAAAGATGACAAAAGCTCTTGGGGTCAAATTACAGTGGTCATACATTTTTGGGAACCTAGTAATGCAAACCAAGTTAAAAGCCTGTCAAAACACCAGGGCCGGATTATAGGGGGTGGCAGTCGCTACTCACACAGGAGCTGCCGGATTTCTGCTCACCCCAAACAGGGACTCGCCCCTTCCTGCTGGACTGATTCACCTTCTTCCCTTGCCGGTAAGTGGCCACACATGTCCCCGGTGCCTCCGCTCTGAGCGCTGCAGGACCATCTGGTGGTTCCTGCATCTGTTTCCTGGTTACTGCTGCTACTTATTACCAAGTCCCGGGATTGCAAGTAACCTGGGATTGAAGTATAGCATATGGAAGAGGGGGTGCAGAGTATGAGGTATATGGTGGGAGCAGTATATGGAGGAGGTGGGTGCCCTTTATATAGGGGGTATTATATAGAAGGGTATGGGGTGCAATGTGTATATAGGGGAAGTATATGGAGGAGGGTGCAGAATATGGAAGAGGATGGGGTTGCAGTGTATATAGGGGCAGTATATGATGGGGGGTACAGTGTAGGGTGTCCGTGTGTCTGTGTCCCGAATGGAGATTCGTTGGGCACCCTCCAGTGGCCTGTGGTGGAACCACAGAGGTGACAATATTGAAAAAATCTGCATCTCTCTCTCCCCTGTCCCTATATACCCCAACATCTCCCTCCTCTCTCTCCCCCAGACCTTATAGTACACCTACAGTGCTCCCTCACCCGCCAGCAGGTCTCGATGGAGATGCTTTGGCGCAGCGGTGTGCCAATATATATAAAAAAACACACAAACACCTCATTCACTTAAAAGCACACACACGCCTCTTTCACTTAAAAACACACACATACGCCGCTTTCACTTTAACACACAATCGCCTTTCACTTAAACACACACATGCCTTTTTCACTTAAACACACACACATGCCTCTTTCACTTAAAAACACACACATGCCTCTCACACGCCTCTTTCACACACACACACACACACACACACACACACACACACACACACGCCTCCTTCACTTAAACACACACATGCCTCTCACTTACACACACACACACACACACAGACGCATGCCTCACACACACACACACCTCTCACACACACACAAACACACACACATTCAGAAATGGACACCCCTCCATATATTTGTAAGGTAGTGTGTACCCAGACCAGGTGTGTGCTCTGTACATAGGTGGTCATTCCCAGTTGATCGCAGGCAGCAACTTTTTGCTGCTGCTGCAATCAATAGTCCACGCCTATGGGGGAGTGTATTTTAGCTTAGCAGGGTGTGATCGCTTGTGCAGTCCTGCTAAGCTAAAATAATTTCAAGCAGAACATGACTAGCCCTGGACATACTTACCCTGTGCGATGGATCCAGCGATGATGAGCCCGGCTTTGACGTCACACCTCCGCCCTTCGTTCTGCTGGACACGCCTGTGTTTTAATTACCACTCCCCGAAAACGCTCTCCAACGGTCCGGATCCTCCCTGCCACGCCTCCTTCCTGTCAATCTTCTTAGCGGTCGCCTCTGCGACCGCTTCCGTCGGTAGGCGCGACGTAACCCAACGACAGAGCAACGTCGCGCACGCTGCGCATGCGCATTCCGCACCCGTTCGCACCGCAGCAAAAAAACGCTGCGTGCGAACGGGTCGGAATGACCCCCATAGTCCTGTAGAAATGCTCAAATGCCTCCTTTAATCCTTGCCTCTCACACACACACATGCCTCTCACTTACACACACATGCCTCACACCCATGCCTCTCACTTACACACACGCATGCCTCTCACACACATGCCTCTCACTTATACACACACACACACACACACACCTCACTTACACACACACACACACGCCTCTCACTTACACACATGCCTCTCACACACATGCCTCTCACTTACACACATGCCTCTCACTTACACACACATACACACATGCCTCTCACACACATGCCTCTCAGTTACACACACACACACACACACATGCCTCTCACTTACACACACACATGCCTCTCACACATGCCTCTCACTTACACACTCACACATGCCTCTCACACACACACACATGCCTCTTTTACTTGAACACACAACTTTCCTTAAAAAAAAACACACACACACACACCTCACTTAAAACATGCACCTGACTGAGGAGGGGGCAGCGGTGCTGGGGGGAAGGATGGTTAGAAGGTTGGAGGAGATTTTAAACTAGGAGCCTGGGGGGAGGGTTTAGCTAAAAACTACGGGTCATGCAGTGAGAATAGTGGGGATGGCGGCAGTAAACAAAATGGGGGAGAAGTTGGGGGGAGGGTAAGAGCAGGCAGTAAGGTTATTAACATGGGTACTAAAAGGGATTTTACCAAAGCACTAACCAATGACGATTACAGGTCATCCTTGCCACATAAGGTGAAAGATGTCCCTAATGCAAGGGAAAATACTTATCTTAGTTGTATGTATGTAAACGCCAGAAGCATTACTGGTAAAAAGGGTGAACTAGAAATACTTGCAGCAAGCAAACAGTATGATATTATAGGCATTACTGAAACTTGGTGGGATGAATCTCATGATTGGACAGTCAATCTAGAGGGCTATACACTGTTTAGGAGAGACAGACTAAATAAAAAGGGTGGAGGGGTGTGTCTGTACGTAAAGCCGTTTTTAAAACCTAATATATGGGAAGATACTCAGGAGGGTACTGTAGACACTGTTGAGATACTATGGGTAGAAATTGCATGCGGGGAAAAAGGAACAAAAAAGTTAGTATTGGGTGTATGCTATAGGCCGCCTGGTATCAACGCATCTGATGATGAATTGTTACTAAAGCAAATTGAAAAAGCAGCAGGAGTAGGAGACATAGTAGTGATGGGAGATTTTAACTATCCAGAGATAAACTGGAAAAACGATTCATGTGATACTGCTAGGGGCAGTATGTTTTTAAACACACTAAATGATAACTACCTAGTCCAACTAATTGAGGAACCAACTAGGTACAATGCAATCTTAGACCTGGTATTAACAAACAATCAGGATTTGGTATCGGGTATTATAGTAGGGGAACCCATAGGAAACAGCGACCATAATATGGTCACATTCAATATCAGTTTCTACAAACAGCCCTATACTGGCTCAACTAGGACTTTAAACTTTAGCAAAGCAAATTTTGAAATGATGAGGGTATTTTTCAGGGATATTGAATGGGAAGGCTTGTTTTTAGGAAAAAATACTACGGAGAAATGGGAGGTACTAAAATTCCTGCTAGCTAAAAATACACTCAAATATATTCCTATGAGTAGCAAAAAAGGGAATAAAAATCATAAACCGATGTGGCTTAACAAAAAGATTAAGGAACTTATGGGCAAGAAAAGGCGAGCATTTAAAAAATACAAATCTGACGGGGAAGCAGAGTCATTTCAGCACTATAAGGAATGTAACAAAAATTGCAAAAAGGAAATAAGAGCGGCTAAAGTAGAAACTGAAAAACTAGTAGCAAAGGAAAGCAAAGCAAATCCCAAAAAATTCTTTAAATACATCAATAGCAAGAGATTAAAAAAGGAGAGTATAGGCCCTTTGAAGGACACGTTGGGAGTCTTAAGCAAAAATGATAATGACATAGCGAACACACTAAATGAGTTTTTTTCAACAGTATTCACTAGAGAGGACCCAATTCAGGGACTGACACACAATCTCAATAAGGACAATATCACACTGATAGGTACTTATTTAAGCGAGGAAGTAGTCTGTCACCGATTAAAACATTTAAAGATTAATAAATCACCAGGGCCCGATGGTATTCATCCAAGGGTTCTAATGGAGCTTCACTCTGAACTGGCAAAACCGCTATCTCTGATCTTTGAGGATTCAGTTATATCAGGTATGGTTCCCAAAGACTGGCGTATAGCGGAAGTAGTGCCTATATTCAAAAAGGGAAGTAAAGCTGAACCAGGTAATTATAGACCAGTTAGTCTTACATCTATAGTGGGGAAAGTATTGGAAGGTATTCTAAGAGATAGTATTCAGAAGTTCCTTGAAACCAATAAGGTCATTAAAAGGAATCAACATGGGTTTATGAAGGACAGATCCTGTCAAACCAACTTACTTGGCTTTTATGAAACAGTAAGCGCAAACCTAGATCAGGGTAAAGACGTGGATGTAATCTTTTTAGACTTTGCCAAAGCGTTTGATACTGTACCACACATGAGACTTATATACAAGCTACAAGAATCAGGGATAGGAAGCACAATATGCACTTGGGTCAAAAACTGGTTAGATAATAGGAAGCAGCGCGTTGTGGTTAATGGATATTTTTCAACTTGGACTGAAGTGCTAAGTGGTGTGCCGCAAGGCTCAGTATTAGGACCGCTATTGTTCAATATTTTCATTAATGACCTAACAGAAGGTCTAGAGAGCATGGTGTCAATTTTTGCAGATGATACCAAATTGTGTAAGGTTATAAATACAGAGGAGGATGCCGAGTCTCTTCAGAACGACTTAGTTAAATTAGAAGCATGGGCAGCCAAATGGAGAATGCGCTTCAACACAGACAAGTGTAAGGTAATGCACTGTGGTAACAAGAACAAAAAGTACACCTACCTACTAAATGGGGTAAAACTAGGGGATTCTGTACTGGAAAAGGACTTAGGTGTCCTCATAGATAGCAAGCTAAGCAGTAGTACCCAAAGTAGGACTGCAGCAAAGAAGGCTAATAAGATATTAGCATGCATAAAACGGGGTATTGATGCTAGGGACGAGAGTATTATACTCCCATTATATAAATCACTAGTGAGGCCACACCTTGAATACTGTGTACAGTTCTGGGCACCGTACTACAAAAAGGATATCCTGGAGCTTGAAAAGGTACAAAGGAGGGCGACCAAACTAATTAAGGGCATGGAGACGATGGAATACAAGGAAAGGCTTGAAAGACTAGGCATGTTTACATTGGAAAAGCGGAGACTAAGAGGGGATATGATCAACATCTACAAATATATAAGGGGACAATACTCAGAGCTTGCGCGGGACCTGTTTTTGGTTAGATCAACACAGAGGACTCGTGGACACTCGCTCAGGTTAGAGGAGAGGAGATTCCGCACAATACGGCGTAAAGGCTTTTTCACGGTAAGGACAATACGTGTTTGGAATTCCCTGCCCGAGGGAGTTGTAATGGCGGAATCTGTCAACACCTTTAAGAATGGGTTAGATAAATTCCTATTGGATAAGGATATCCAGGGGTATGGTGCATAGTCATGCATTATAGTTACTATTTAGTCAAATCATCATGCAGAGGACACCACAAATAGGTTGAACTCGATGGACAATTGTCTTTTTTCAACCTCAGATACTATGTTACTATGTTACTATGTTACAAAACACAGTGCTTCCAACATTTATCAAAGCCCCCCCAGCACCCCCAACTACACCTTCCCCACCACAGTGTACCTTGAGGCCAGTGCCTACCTTTGGCTATCATCAGCCTGATGGAGGAGCAGAGAGCTTCACTCGGCTGGCTTGCTTAACTGGATTGGCCCGGGAGGAGCTGCGCTCTGGAGCTCCCCCTAGCTGCAGCCAGTGCCGGCTCTCTGTATATACAGGAGGCAGCTTCCGTGTCACGGACACAGCACCTCCGTCTGTAAGAATCATTAAAAAAAAAAAGTAGCAGCGAGCGATCGGCAGCAGGAGACAGTGGAGGAGAAGTGCCCCCTTGAGGTCAGGACCTCGGCGGCAGCCGACTCCACTGCCTCCCACAGTTCCGCCCCTGGGTAGGAGTCTGTAACAGCTCCCTGCAGTATCACTTTCACTTTCAGCTGTGAGTCATTTGGTCCATGTGGCGACCTCTAGTGGAGACATACATAACAGAGGTGAGGAGCAGCTTTAGCCTTTTATTATATAGGATGAACAGATACATGTTGCCCATTGTATTGTACTAATCCGCTAAATACACTTGGCTGCCCTGTTTCAATAACCAATTATACCTCATGTGATCTAATACTGTATACAGTACTTTATGAAGCTTTTCCCTGTCCTACTATTACAGATAAGTCATTATGCAACAAGTGCTCTACTAAGTAACCGGAGACAGTTTCCTTCCTTCTTCAGGACAGTCCCCAGTGATACCTTTCAATCACAGGGATTGGCTCAACTTGTATTGCATTTTGGATGGACGTGGGTGGGGTTGGTGGCAATGGGAAATGACTATGGACAGCAAGGAATTCATGTTATTACACAAGAAATTCTAAAGGCTGGAGCTTGTGTGGCCTTCACCCAATTCATTCATCTCAATAGGGCAGATAGGAATGCTCCTTATATTTCTAGACTCATAAAAAAGTCCACAGCCAAGGCTGTCATTGTTTTCTCCATTGATGTCTTCTTTATCCCACTCATCGATGAGATGATCAGAGTGAATGTCACTGGGAAGATATTTGTAGCGAGTGAGGCTTGGTCCATCTCGTCTATACTTCTAGACGATAAATATTCTAATATACTCTCAGGCTCTATTGGCTTTGCTTTCCATAGTTCAACAATACCAGGATTTCGAGAGCATTTAGAAAGGATCCACCCATTTTACAAAAACGGCGAAATGGTAACAAGAATATTTTGGGAAAAGACGTTTGGATGCAAGCTCATTGATGATAGAAATCCAATATGGAATAAAACTACAAGGTGGTGTACAGGAAATGAATCTCTATTGGCTATTGAGAATGCCTACACTGATGCGTCCAACCTTAGAACTTCATACAATATTTACACATCTACTCACATCA
>NC_086449.1:29691039-29703539 GCF_028390025.1 Pseudophryne corroboree | reverse complement strand
ACGGTACAGTAGGCCACTGCTCTACCTACCTCTGTGTCGTCAAGTATACTATCCATCCATACCTGTGGTGCATTTCAGTTTTGCACAGTTTGCTGACCACCAGTATATAATATATAGCAGTACGGTACAGTAGGCCACTGCTCTACCTACCTCTGTGTCGTCAAGTATACTATCCATCCATACCTGTGGTGCATTTCAGTTTTGCACAGTTTGCTGACCACCAGTATATACTATATAGCAGTACGGTACAGAAGGCCACTGCTCTACCTACCTCTGTGTCGTCAAGTATACTATCCATCCATACCTGTGGTGCATTTCAGTTTTGCACAGTTTGCTGACCACCAGTATATAATATATAGCAGTACGGTACAGTAGGCCACTGCTCTACCTACCTCTGTGTCGTCAAGTATACTATCCATCCATACCTGTGGTGCATTTCAGTTGTGCGCAGTATATATAGTAGTAGGCCATTGCTATTGATATATTACTGGCATATAATTCCACACATTAAAAAATGGAGAACAAAAATATTGGAGGGTAAAATAGGGAAAGATCAAGATCCACTTCCACCTCGTGTTGAAGCTGCTGCCACTAGTCATGGCCGAGACGATGAAATGCCACCAACGTCGTCTGCCAAGGCCGATGCCCAATGTCATAGTAGAGAGCATGGAAAATCCAAAAAAATAAAGCTCAGTAAAATGACCCAAAAATCTAAATCAAAATCGTCTGAGGAGAAGCGTAAACTTGCCAATGTGCCATTTACGACACGGAGTGGCAAGGAACGGCTGAGGCCCTGGACTTTGTTCAAGGATAGTGGTTCAGCTTCACCTGAGGATGGAAGCACTCATCCTCCTGCTAGAAAACTTAAAAGAGTTAAGATGGCAAAAGCACAGCAAAGAACTGTGCGTTCTTCTAAATCACAAATCCCCAAGGAGAGTCCAATTGTGTCGGTTGCGATGCCTGACCTTCCCAACACTGGACGGGAAGAGGTTGCGCCTTCCACCATTTGCACGCCCCCTGCAAGTGCTGGAAGGAGCACCCGGAGCACCCGGAGTCCAGTTCCTGATAGTCAAATTGAAGATGTCACTGTTGAAGTACACCAGGATGAGGATATGGGTGTTGCTGGCGCTGGGGAGGAAATTGACAAGGAGGATTCTGATGGTGAGGTGGTTTGTTTAAGTCAGGCACCTCTTTTTTTCTTGCCACTTGGGTCGCTTAGCTTAGCCATCCAGCGACCTTGGTGCACCTCTTTTTTTTCTTTGCATCATGTGCTGTTTGGGGACTATTTCTTAAATCTGCCATCCTGTCTGACACTGCAGTGCCACTCCTAGATGGGCCAGGTGTTTGTGTCGGCCACTTGGGTCGCTTAGCTTAGCCATCCAGCGACCTTGGTGCACCTCTTTTTTCCTTTGCATCATGTGCTGTTTGGGGACTATTTCTTAAATCTGCCATCCTGTCTGACACTGCAGTGCCACTCCTAGATGGGCCAGGTGTTTGTGTCGGCCACTTGGGTCGCTTAGCTTAGCCATCCAGCAACCTTGGGGCACCTCTTTTTTTTCTTTGCATCATGTGCTGTTTGGGGACTATTTTTTAAATCTGCCATCCTGTCTGACACTGCAGTGCCACTCCTAGATGGGCCAGGTGTTTGTGTCGGCCACTTGGGTCGCTTAGCTTAGCCATCCAGCAACCTTGGTGCACCTCTTTTTTTCTTTGCATCATGTGCTGTTTGGGGACTATTTTTTAAATCTGCCATCCTGTCTGACACTGCAGTGCCACTCCTAGATGGGCCAGGTGTTTGTGTCGGCCACTTGGGTCGCTTAGCTTAGCCATCCAGCGACCTTGGTGCACCTCTTTTTTTTCTTTGCATCATGTGCAGTTTGGGGACTATTTTTTAAATCTGCCATCCTGTCTGACACTGCAGTGCCACTCCTAGATGGGCCAGGTGTTTGTGTCGGCCACTTGTGTCGCTTAGCTTAGTCACACAGCTACCTCATTGCGCCTCTTTTTTTCTTTGCATCATGTGCTGTTTGGGGACTATTTTTTGAAGTGCCATCCTGTCTGACACTGCAGTGCCACTCCTAGATGGGCCAGGTGTTTGTGTCGGCCACTTGTGTCGCTTAGCTTAGTCATCCAGCGACCTCGGTGCAAATTTTAGGACTAAAAATAATATTGTGAGGTGTTCAGAATAGACTGAAAATTAGTGGAAATTATGGTTATTGAGGTTAATAATACTATGGGATCAAAATGACCCCCAAATGCTATGATTTAAGCTGTTTTTGAGGGTTTTATGTAAAAAAAAACCACCCGAATCGAAAATACCTGAATCCGACAAAAAAATTTCAGGGAGGTTTTGCCAAAACGCGTCCGAATCCAAAACACGGCCGCGGAACCGAATCCAAAACCCGAAAAAGTTCCGGTGCACATCACTAATTTAGATTAAATCACATGCAATTTATTTCCACCAATCCAATCACGATTTTATCTCATATGTGAATTATACATGTTTATCTCTTTTAATCTACAGCTAACACGCTACATCCAGAATGTCCGTGTAAAACTGGAGTATGGAAGAGAGGTCTACTTTGATAAAAATGGGGATCCCCCGGCAGTGTACGATATTGTTAATTGGCAGCGAGGTGACAACGTGGGCATAAAGCAGGTTAAAGTCGGAAGCTATGATACAGCAGTTATTAATGGCAGCGTCCTGACCGTTAACAGAAGTGCCGTGATGTGGGTGCCCCAACAGGACCAGGTACAATATAGGGCTAAAAGTAATAGCCTGCGAGGGGCAGGATTTGCGGGATTTCATGCGAGTCTGTCTGGACTGTTAAATCGGCAATCATTTAGATGGCGAAACCAACCTGGTTATGCCATGTAAAAGATCACCGCTTTAAAAATCCGACCAGACTCGCATGAAATCCCGCACTTCCTGCACCTCACGAGTTTAAAGAGTCAATGGGCCTAATTCAGACCTGATCACAGCAGCAAATTTGTTAGCAAATGGGCAAAACCATGTGCACTGCAGGTGGGGCAGGTGTAACATGTGCAGAGAGAGTTAGATTTGGGTGGGTTATATTGTTTCTGTGCAGGGTAAATACTTGGCTGCTTTATTTTTACACTGCAATTTATATTTCTGTTTGAATACACCCCACCCAAATCTAACTCTCTCTGCACATGTTATATCTGCCCCCCCCCCTGCAGTGCACATGGTTTTGCCCAACTGCTAACAAATTTGCTGCTGCGATCAACTCTGAATTATGTTTTTTATATTAAAGGTAGGTTAATGATTTAATGTATTCCACACGTGTTGAATAGGGTTCAGCATGTTTGGCCGACGGACCCCTCCAGCCCCCGGCCCTAACCCTAGCTCTGTACTTACGATCTGGATGCTGGCTGTCAGGATTCTGACGGGTTTGGGGATTCCAGCGTCAGCATTCCAACTGCTGGGATCGCAACGGCCGGTATCTTAACCACATCCCATTGGATAATAGTTAATTCATCTTACTGTGCAGTAATGCAGAGTATGTTGGCACTATATCAATAGTGAACCTTGGGCCTAATTCAGACCTGTTCGCTCGCAAGGCTTTTTTTTGCAGTCCTGCGTTCGCATAGTCGACGCCCATAGTGGAGTGTATTTTATCTGTGCAAGTGTGCGAACGCATGTGTAACAGAGTTGGGCAAACAGATCTTGTGCAGTTTCTGTGTTGCCCAGGACTTACTCAGCCGCAGCGAACACTTCAGCCTGTCCGGGCCCGGAATTATTGTCAGACACCCGCCCTGGACACGCCTGCGTTTTCCCAACCACTCCCTGAATACGGTCAGTTGCCACCCACAAATGCCTTCTTCCTGTCAGTCACCTTGCGATCGGCTGTGCGAATGGATTCTTCGTAAAACCCTGTACGACGCGCCTGCACATTGCGGTGCATATGCATGCGCAGTTTAGCCCGGCAACTAGGCGACCGCAGGACTGCAAAAAAAAAAACCTAGAGTGAATGACCCCCTTTATTCATTAGGCATAACTACTGCTTCATCTGTAGAGCATAATACAATTTCATCACTATACACACACATATATATATATATATATACACACTGCTCAAAAAAATAAAGGGAACACTAAAATAACACATCCTAGATCTGAATGAATGAAATATTCTCATTAAATACTTTGTTCTTTACATAGTTGAATGTGCTGACAACAAAATCACACAAAAATTATCAATGGAAATCAAATTTATTAACCCATGGAGGTCTGGATTTGGAGTCACACTCAAAATTAAAGTGGAAAAACACACTATAGCAGAGGTTCCCAAACTGTGTGCCGTGGCTCCCTGGGGTGCCTCTGGACACTTGCAGGGGTGCCCTGGGTTGGTGGTCCAGGACCAATTCAAATTATTCATGGTCAATATAATAGGCAAAACCAGTGCTGGTGGCTGCCAGTCATAAAATATGTGGCCAAACAGAAGCAAATCTTGTCCCTCACCACACAACTGACCCTAAGGATGACATATAAACACGATCTACTTAATGTAATATTTCTTTCTAAATTTCTCAATAAGAAATTTTTGGCCTAGGGGTGCCGTGAAAAAAATTCTGATATTCTAGGGCGCCGTGATTCAAAAAAGTTTGGAATCCACTGCACTATAGGCTGATCCAACTTTGATGTAATGTCCTTAAAACAAGTCAAAATGAGGCTCAGTAGTGTGTGTGGCC
The DNA here is from genome assembly GCF_028390025.1 of Pseudophryne corroboree. Classification (NCBI taxonomy): domain Eukaryota; kingdom Metazoa; phylum Chordata; class Amphibia; order Anura; family Myobatrachidae; genus Pseudophryne; species Pseudophryne corroboree. The sequence continues at coordinate 29,698,826 of NC_086449.1, read as the reverse complement.
TCCACGTGCCTGTATGACCTCCCTACAATGCCTGGGCATGCTCCTGATGAGGTGGCGGCAACTCCTGGACAGTCTGTGGTGCAACGTGGCGTTGGTGAAAGGAGCAAGACATGATGTCCCAGATGTGCTCAATTGGATTCAGGTCTGGGGAACTGGCGGGCCAGTCCATAGCATCAATGCCTTCGTCTTGCAGGAACTGCTGACACACTCCAGCCACATGAGGTCTAGCATTGTCTTGCATTAGGAGGAACCCAGGGCCAACAGCACCAACATATGGTCTCACAAGGGGTCTGAGGATCTCATCTCGGTGCCTAATGGCAGTCAGGCTACCTCTGGCGAGCACATGGAGGGCTGTGCGGCCCCCCAAAGAAATGCCACCCCACACCATTACTGACCCACTGCCAAACCGGTCATGGAGGATGTTGCAGGCAGCAGAACGTTCTCCTTGGCGTCTCAGACTCTGTCACATCTGTCACATGTGCTCAGTGAGACCCTGCTTTCATCTGTGAAGAGCACAGGGCGCCAGTGGCGAATTTGCCAATCTTGGTGTTCTCTGGCAAATGCCAAGCGTCCTGCACGGTGTTGGGCTGTAAGTACAACCCCCACCTGTGGACGTCGGGCCCTCATACCACCCTCATGGAGTCTGTTTCTGATCGTTTGAGTAGACACATGCACATTTGTGGCTTGCTGGAGGTCATTTTGCAGGGCTCTGGCAGTGCACCTCCTGTTCCTCCTTGCACAAAGGCAGAGGTAGCGGTCCTGCTGCTGGGTTGTTGCCCTCCTACGGCCTCCTCCACGTCTCCTGATGTACTGGCCTGTCTCCTGGTAGCGCCTCCATGCTCTGGACACTACGCTGACAGACATAGCAAACCTTCTTGCCACAGCTCGCATTGATGTGCCATCCTGGATGAGCTGCACTACCAGAGCCACTTGTGTGAGTTGTAGACTCTGTCTCATGCTACCACTAGAGTGAAAGTACCGCCAGCTTTCAAAAGTGACCAAAACATCAGCCAGAAAGCATAGGAGCTGAGAAGTGGTCTGTGGTCACCACCTGCAGAACAACTCCTTTATTGGGGGTGTCTTGCTAATTGCCTATAATTTCCACCTGTTGTCTATTCAATTTGCACAACAGCATGTGAATTGTCAATCAGTGTTGCTTCCTAAGTGGACAGTTTGATTTCACAGAAGTGTGATTGACTTGGAGTTACATTGTGTTGTTTAAGTGTTCCCTTTATTTTTTTGAGCAGTGTATATACTGTGTGTATATATATATATATATATATATATATCTTTGTAACAACATATCTGGATAACCAAAAAAAGCATGTATTAATTTCCAAGTGAAAAAAGTGAAATTACCAAAAAAAACTCTCAAGGAATGCAATATCGGGCCTATTTAAATAGAAATTGAATCAAACTAAATAAATGTCTCTTTTTCCATAGGTTCCTCCATCGCTGTGCAGTGAGAGCTGTCTTCCAGGCTTAAGAAAGGTCGCAATAAAGGGACAACCTGTCTGCTGTTACCAGTGTGTCCCTTGTCCGCAGGGAGAGATCTCCAACCAAACTGGTGAGATGATCCTACTGTACAACATCTGACAATACTCAGAAAATATCTCAGTCGCTTACATCACTTATTTTTCTCCACTCAGACTCCAACGACTGCTTTCAATGTCCATGGGACACTTGGCCAAACCTGCAAAAAGACAGATGTGTTCCAAAGATGGTAGAGTTTCTCTCATACGAGGAGCCCCTGGGTGCCACCCTCGCTGGTTCTGGCATTTCCTCGGTCACAGTACCACTTTCCATCTTGTCCCTGTACCTCAAAAAGAAGAACACCCCCATTATAAAAGCCAACAACTTCACTTTGAGTTGTATTCTCTTGGTATCTCTTTCCTGCTGTTTCCTCTGCTCTTTGGCATTTATCGGATACCCCCAATCTAAAAAGTGCATTCTGCGCCAAGCTGCCTTTGGCATGGCTTTTGCACTTTGTATTTCATGTGTTTTAGCCAAAACTTTTATGGTAGTTTTTGCTTTTATGGCCACAAAACCAAGAAGCAGCCTAAGAAAATGGGCCACACCACAAGCATCCTACATGATTATCATTTGCTGCTCCCTCTTGCAGTTCATCATATGTGCCCTATGGATGTCCCTCGCACCTCCATATCCAGGGAATGACATCCAAACATCCCCAGGAGTTATAATTGCGGAGTGTAAGGAGGGTTCTCCAACTGCCTTCTGGTGCATGGTTGGCTATCTGAGCCTCTTGGCTTCCATTAGTTTCATTGTTGCCTTCTTGGCCAGAAGACTCCCTGACAGCTTCAATGAGACCAAGTTCATCACTTTCAGCATGCTGGCCTTCCTCAGTGTCTGGGTGTCCTACATCCCAGCCTCGCTCAGTGCCCAGGGTAAATACACTGTGGCCATGGAGATATTTGCCATCCTGGCATCCAGCTGGGCTCTGGTGATCTGTATGTTTCTACCTAAATGCTTTATCATACTGTTCAGACAGGACATGAACTCCAGGGAATATCTCATGAGGAAACAGCACATGATGAAAACAGGCCAGGGTAGATAACAGGTTCTCCATGGTGAGATGCTGGCCAGGGTAGATAACATGTTCTCCATGGTGAGACGCTGACCAGGATAGAAAAGATGTTCTCCATGGTGAGACGCCGGCCAGTGTAGATAACACGTTCTCCATGGTGAGACGCCTGCCAGGGTAGATAACACATTCTCCATGGTGAGACACAGGCCAGGGTAGAAAACATGTTCTCCATGGTGAGACGCATGTTTACCTGGGTTGTTGTGAAACGATGCACAGCTTCTGCACCACCACTTTTGGCCAGTGGACAACTATGTATGACCCATATATTGCTTACTAGCTGATGTGCTCGGTTTCACCCAGGATTTAGCAGAGGTTTGAAGGGCGGAAGCTGCACCTTGCTAGAGCTGTAGCACATGCCTAAGGCCTCACCCTTCCACTTGAGGGCTTTTCAGGACTGGCATTTGTGGCTCATGGTACCCAGGGTGCTGTCTGTCTCAAAAGCCATGTCAGCATCATATGCCTTGCCTGAGTGAGCTTTACCCTAGTCCAAGTGTTAAGTCCTTAGAAGTGGCGGCTTGAGAGGTGAGGCTGCAACACAGTCCAAAATTCAAATAGGCGAGCCACACCAACTGCCACTCCAAACATGGCCAAACATTATGATAAACAAATTATGTTATCTCATTGGCATGTAACAACATTGGTCTGATATCTGACTCCTCCCACCAGTGTCAGTGATGTTACTGCCTGAGATTTCCAGAATAACACACATCTACAGTCTCCAAATACTTCTGTTATATATCCCATACTCGCACATCACACACTACAGCATGCTGACAGCACAGATACTGATAATCACCCAATAACAACATCATAGCATCATCCACAATGGCAAATGCATAACAGTATAGAAAAAAACAAAAAAAGCACACAGGGATGCCCAGGCCACACACAGATAAGAAAAAAAAAAACACTCTGCAGAGAGGAAAAGGAGAGGAAATCTCACAAAGTATGATAGTAATGAAGAGCGAGTGCTTAAATTAGCACAAGCGATCGTGAACTTCGAGGTAGTAGGGTTGTATGAGCTACACGCAATTAGGTTAGGTAATCAAACAGTTAATAGGTCTGGGGCAGGAACCAGTTAGGTTAGTGGGAGTGTTTAGGGAGGAGCTAGCAGACATTTTGTGTGAGGAAGTAATAGGATTCTTTATCTTTCTCTTTGGATTTCCCACCCTCCCTCCCCAAGTCACCTTTATTCCCCACCCGTTTTTTCTTTTTCTTTGCAGGGTTTGTCAACCTACAGTATATATGGCGGGAAAGAACGGCAGTTACAGTGGCTATTGCACTGCAGTTTGGAGGTGCGCTCTTTGCCCAATACATTGTATACTCTGGCCTTCTTTACCAGGGGTCATTGGGCTTGGCTGTCTGGCCGACCCTATTATGGTGTATTGGGAAGAGAGTTGGAGCCTCAGCATTTATTGGCGTAGCCAATGAGAGATATAAAGTAATGTCGTGTACATGTGTAGCGGCAATAAGTGGTAATGTCACTGGTGATCCGGCCGTTCTTTCTTACTGCCAGCATAGTTAGTGAAAAGAAGAAAAGAAAAAAAAGTACATAATAAAATTATATTTTATCAGTTAAATATATTTGAATATATCCAGTCCCCTACAATAAGAGTCCTTCCCAAAAAGAGTCATTTGTTTTTTCTTCTTTTCACTAACTTCAGATATCCAGACTCTGGGGGGCACCGCTGACGGTTACCCAGTACACATTATTTAGGCAATCACCTTGCTAATTAATGTGGGGTACCCTATTAAGGAATTGGTTCCAGATAAAATAGTTGGCATTTTTAGAGGACACTTATTACTTCTCTCACTTCATAATTATTAACTACCTGTGCGGCTTCCCCAAAAACTTTCTCCCATTATTGCCACCATACTTAGTTTTAAGTATTATAAATAAATAACGGTTGACCGATTTTAATGGCATTTCAGTGGTATGTGTCGTTATTTCTAGATAAGTTAAGTCAGTTATTATTTAATAGATAAGGTTATTGTGTGTTGATGTCATTCGATCCAATATCTGCCGTTAGAAAGTTTAAGATAAAAAAGTCAATACTAGGGATAATATACAATATATAATACAATCAAGTGCTGATAAAATAAATTGACAGGTGAGTGGAAGAGAGCGATAGAGCAAAAGGGGGAGAGAGAGGAGGAGAAATAGAGGGGGAGCACTGAAGAGCGAAAGAGGGAAAAAACAAGGCAGGTGCGTGTGTGTGTGTGTGTGTGTGTGTGTGTGTGTGTGTGTGTGTGTGTGTGTGTGTGTGTGTGTGTGTGTGTGTGTGTGTGTGTGTGTGTGTGGTATATTGGTATATTGTATATGATATACTTATCCTGCACATTTCTGACAAAATTAATGGACTAGCGTTTGTTTGACAAAAGCTGAAGGAGAGAATCTCTCATGAGAAACTAGTAATAATTATATGAGACAATAAAAACATTTTATTATCTATGGATTAATTTAATTTTTAAATCATCTGGTTGTTGTGTCTAGAGCTGTGTCCTGTGAAATGTGAAAATATTGTTCAGCTTGTCACAAGTCTTTGCACTGGGGCCTCAGGTTGCTTACTGCACTACTCAGGATTCATTTTCAAGACTGACCCTGGGCTGCGGTTTTTGCTGTCTTGCGATCAGATAGTCGCCGCCTACAGGGGGAGGGGAAAAGCTTTGTGCAAGTGTGCAATTGCTTCTGTTGCAGAGCTGCACAAAAATCAGTTTGTGCAGTCTCTGTGCAGCACGGGACTTACTTATCCAGTGCGATTGAATACTGCTGATGGGGGCCGGAGCTGACATCAGACACCCTCCCTGAAAATGCTTCAGCCCGCCTGCGTTTTTCCGGACACTCCCTGAAAACGGTCAGTTGACACCCACAAACGGCCTCTTCCTGTCAATCTCCTTGCAAACGCCCGGACGAATGGATCCTTCGCACCACCCTGTTGCTGACCGGCAAAGCCCATTGTAGCTGTGCGACGCGCCGGCGCAGTGCGTACGCATGCGCTGTTCGGATCTGATCGCCCGCTGTGCGAAAACGAACAGCAGTGATCAGATTTGAAATCCCCCCCATTATTATACAGTATGCTGTTGTCACAGCTGAATGAGCAGGCCTAGTACTATATAATACAATAGTAGGACCTTTTATGCACTGAGACTAAAAGCAGTCCCTATACATTTATATCCAGCAGAATAAAAAACTTATTGTCATTCCACACAAACACAAATATCAAGAGATACCAATATACAGCAAGATTGTAGGCTACAAAATCTATAACACATAAGCTAAAATCTTAGACTTGAAGCAATACCTCTGTATGAAGCCAGGGCCGTCTTAACAGCAGTGTAGACCCCTGGGCACAGCAATGCACTGGGGCCCCTACCCATCCTCCAGCGGTAGGGGTGGGGGGTGAAATCAGCGGCAGCTTTGATGTCCTGCGGGAGGTAGCGGGCGCTCTATCTTCCGCTCAGCATGTAGGACGTGGAGCAGTAATTTCTGCTAATTATTCCTTTACTGCACAGATGGTGGGAGATGGGGTGGGAGGGAGAACACTAAATTGTAGAAGGGGGCATTGTTCTGAATGAAGGGGCCCCTGACATGACTTCCAGGGTGGTAGGGGGTGTTTAATATGTAGGGGAAGGGTGGATAGTGGACTGGGCTTAATATTGATAATTTTGTGGTGGGAGGGCAGCTTGCTTGACTGCAGATATCTCAAGTTCCTGGAAATAGATTTCTTAGTATTGAATGGGATTAAAAAAAACGAGAGATTCCCACCTGTCAGGAGGTGCTGTGGACTTGACGATCAGAGCTCAGGAGCCAGAGCAATCCACCAACAAAAATATAATACTGCATACCAGGTGTGTGGAGCTTGAGCAAGGACCAGCTACTGGAAGGCTGATATCTCTGGTTCTGAGCATAGCAGAGAAAAACTGCCAGTGTCCAGCGAAAAGGGAGAGTCGCAGCTTTTGGACTATACACTCAGAAAATCTCTAAGTCAGACAGAACCCGAGATATCTGGCTGGGAAGAGCAATTAACAGGCTCAGATGGGGACCACTGCTTTGACATCAGATATCTCAGGTTCCCCAAGGACGATTTTCAATAATCTGGCACCCCTGGAAAGAGGGGACCCACAGCTATCAGCCTATGACCATTATACTCCTGGGGCCCTTGAGCAAGTGCCCATTGAGCCCATACGAAAAGATGGCCCTGTATGAAGCACCAGCCAATCAGCTCCTGACTGCAATGTTACAGCCTGTGTTTGAAAAATGACATGAACTGATAGCTTGTCAGTTTCTCTCTACAAGCTTTGATACACCTCCCCCCAAGTGAGCTAAATAATGTGATTTAGCACTGTAACTAATAATGCCATTTAAGGACTGATGTCTTTCCATGGAGAAACATACCCCATGACTTTCCTATTACATACAGTAGCCAATAACAATGATAGAGGATGTCCGTATGGCCAGAGCTGGATTAAGGCATTGGGGGGCCCAGGGTTCTTAAGACAGGGGGGCCCTAAGGTCTAAAATTATATATATATATATATATATATATATATAGAAAACTCAGAGGGGGCACTCTCCAGACTTTTGTGAATATATCAAATTCATTTTATTGATACGTTACATATTTCAAGGTAGTAGCAAGATTTTCCTCAAGCGCTTTCGGCCCTCCATGGGCCTTCCTCAGGAGGCTCTGCACATCAGATAACAACTTCCAATACGGAGGAACAACACTCCAGGCATCCAGCAGTCTGGATGCCTGGAGTGTTGTTCCTCCGTATTGGAAGTTGTTATCTGATGTGCAGAGCCTCCTGAGGAAGGCCCATGGAGGGCCGAAAGCGCTTGAGGAAAATCTTGCTACTACCTTGAAATATGTAACGTATCAATAAAATGAATTTGATATATTCACAAAAGTCTGGAGAGTGCCCCCTCTGAGTTTTCTATACAATTTGGATACCTTGGTATTTGAGTGGACACCCCAGTGTTTGCATATCATGAAGATGTGAGTGCTACCTTTGCTTGGAGTTATATATATATATATATACACAATGTATCGTTTGAACTAGGGGAGTATCGGGCAGTTTGGATAAATTAGCTATTTAACATATATACACATATATATATATATGGGAAAAAAGTGGGGGATAGGGGGTACCGGCGACCTGTGTTGTTTAAAAAGTACGTACT